>NC_138346.1:169786844-169976844 GCF_046562875.1 Panthera onca | reverse complement strand
ACTGTGGGCTGGCTGGCTGACTGCGAGTCTACCCGGAGCACAACCTGCTCAACATCTTGGCCCATAAACTCCAAGAAGCGGGAGACCCTGGTATTTGGCTGCCACAAACATCAGGTGACCAATACACTAGTTAATCAATAGCCCAATATTGCTTAATCCCTGGGTCTTCACATTGGACACCTTTTGTCCCCTCTTCTATTTTTACTACACTAGAAAGTCAGCCTGCCTTCCTGTGTGTGTGTGTGTGTGTGTGTGTGTGTGTGTGTATAGCGTTGGGGAAAGAGAAGCAAGAATATCTTGCTCCTTATCTCAAAAGTAACCCAATGTTCTGAGTTTGTTTTGCATACATCCCTGTATGTCCCACAGGCTCCTCAAAGCCTCCAAAAGGAGAAAACCCTATTAGAATGTCAGAGTAACTCTGGCAAACAACACTCACCTAACTAAAGTAATAATTATAGAATCATTATCAATTATAACCTCAACCAAATATGATTGTATGTTCAATTGCCTTGGTGTGGATAAATGTATGTTTATGCAATAAATGCATCTGTCAAGATTTTTTTATGCTCTAAGCTGGATATTCATTAATGAAGGAAGTATTAATTTAAATTAAGCACTCTGAGATCTTGATTAGTAAAGTAATCAGCAGCAAATAAGCTGGTTAATCAGTTTATATATCCATATATATCTTTCAGAATCAATGTTTTCAATTGAGACCGTTGTCAAGTGGTTAGAATAAGACAGAAAGAAAACTCACATGAAATACATTTCATTTGCTCGGCTGATATCTGCCGAGCCCTACTGGCGTCTCCGAATGCAGTCATTGATGCATCTACGATGACTGTATAAAATGTGTTTAATTGGCATGAAAAGGCACTAACTGAGAGCTGGTGGGGTTTCCATTATCTGAGTGGACATCTTATTTACTTTAGTGGATCCTAGGAACAAGATGAAAAGTATAGGAGAACTGAGATGGGGGTTGGGATATAAGCTGATGGTTTTTTGGGGTTGGTGGGGGGTGGTGGGTAGGGAGTTTTACAATCATTCAGGCAACACTAAATGCAGCTTTGCAACATTCCTAGTCTCCCTTGCAGCATCAGGAGAAGGATCCATGAAACAGTTTCCTAATTAGAATCTGCAAAATTGTGAAACTGGCAAGCACTGAGTCCTTGGATTTTAGAGACTGCATTTTTATACAGCTCAATCCTTCAGTGTAGTGCAAAAGCTGGGTGGAAGAGAAAGTGTCATTTTTAACTTCAACCTCAGGTAACATAAAGAGGAGAAGAGTGTACCTCTCGAGAAACATCGTGCTCTTCAGTCATTTGAATTGCTCAGAACCCTACGGGACACTGTACATGGCACGGTACTCTTCCTTCTGCTGGTTCCTGGGGTCACCAGCCCCCTGCTGAGTGCATGTTTAAGTCAATATTTCTGTTAATTGTTATGTTATAAATTGTTCCATATTCTAGTAGTGGGAGTTCATACTGATGCCAACCGTGGAGTGACAACACTTAACACAATCCCAAGAGGTCTCCAGGTTGTGGGATTTGCCTTTTGAGAATGTTATTTAGTGTATCAGTCACATGTCTCAATGTTCAGCACTAATAGAACAGAAAGGGGACACAGCAACAGATTTATTTTCATCCTATAAAATCCTACATGGAGAGGGTTTATTAACATGTTTTAAGTGTGCTTTAGACTCCTGGAGTTCAATAACACCTTCGTATGTTTACACCTGAAGATCTCTCAGGGAATTGGCTCTAATTTGTGAGCCATGGAAATAAACTGTGGTTATTAAAAGTTGAGACAGATGCATTAAGATAATATATTTCTTATATTATACAAATGTAATTTATTTGTGTATATTTGCTTGGTCTGCAGCTAATGGAGAGCTTTGTGATGAAATATGGTTCCTGTGGTAGGCATTTGAGGGATTTAAGTATCTGAATACAGAATCTGCAACATTGGAAGCTTTAAATGGATTGGGTGGGTTGGAGCCCTTCCTCCCCGAATCCTAGGGCCCAGGGCACATACACTCTGATGGACTGTGGGCAAATCACACCTCAACTTCTCCTTGGAAACGAGGCTCTTACTAACTTCACCCAAGCACTGGCTGTCACAGCCAACGGAATGCTCAGGATTTATGACAAATAACAGTAGCTCTTTGAAAAAAGGCACTAGTAGTAAAATAAGCCTTTTTGACCAAGATCATCGTTGAAGGGTTGTTTTTGTTTTTGTTTTTTTAATTGGAAATTTGAAAGGGGAAGAGTAGTAAAAAGACACTGGGTTTGTTCACACAGATTAATTCTGCAGAGTCATGAGCCCTGATAACTGGGTGTGAAAACCACACACCCTGTTTTGGGCTTATAAACCGAGTGGACTTCTACAGAGAAGTGGCTGGCCTGCCAGACTTCAGGTGACAGTGTTAATTACTTTTTTTAAAGGAAAGATTTTTTTTTTAAGTTTATTTTTATTTATTTTGAGAGACAGAGAGCAAGTTGGGGAGGGGCAGAGAGAAAGGGAGACAGAATCCCAAGCAGGGTCTGCACTGTCAGTGCAGAGCCCAGCACGGGGCTCAAACCCATGGACTGTGAGAACATGACCTGAGCTGAAATCAAGAGTCGGATGCTTCACCAACTGAGCTGCTGAGGCGCCCCAGCAGTGTGAATTCTTAAGGGTTGAGCTCTCCCTGGTAAAGTGGAGGAGGAGCAACTCTCTCCTTACCCTTGCTCCTTTCCTTCCCATTGACCACTAAAGACCCCAAGTGCTGCTGCTCATAAATCTCCCGTAACTAGCAGGGATTTTGTACTAAATTTATGTAATGTAACCATGGAGCAGATGCCAGATATACTAAGTAATTTCCATGTAATAGTTAGTTTACATAACTATACTATCCTCTGAGACTTTTATCATGCCCCATTTTACAGATGAGGACACTGAGCCACATGGTAGTTAAGTAATTTGTCCGAGGTCACACATACTGTAGCGAACAGCAGAGCCAGGCCTCACACTGAGGACTCTTTGACGTAAAAACCTGAGCATTGAACCAGTACCTTCACTGCCTGTCAACCCCTGCTTGGTAAATTTAGCCAAGGCTAATAGTGTGACTCTTCCTGGCACAAGGTGTACCTCTGGCTATCTCAGTATTTTCAAATATCACAGAAGGATTTCCCTCCCTCCTCATCACTACCCAACCGGAGCTTAGCTAAAAATGTGGCTCCTCTGTGTCTGTGCTCTTCACCCACTATCAGTGCTTCTTACAAAGTGGACAGATGTCCATGTCACAGATTCTGGATTCAGATGGCCACCTCTGTTCTGTTTCTAACCCCCAACTCGTGAAACAGATGACTGCTGACAGAATGAGCTGAGTCTGCTCATTCCTCAGGGACTCCAGAGGAACCAGTTGTCATATGGAAGAGCACAGCCTAGGTAGGAAACTTAGCTCTTCTCTTGTTAGACTTGACCTCCCTGTGCCTCCGTTTCCTCATCTGTGACATGGGGGGAAATAGCAGCACCTACTTCATAGGGGTACTACTAGGATCAAATGAGTTAATATTTGTTGGGTGCATGGTGTGTGATCAGGGCCATACAAGACTTAGTTCCTGTTGTTCCTCTCAAAGTAGGGGTTGGGACAATGATCTTAAACATTTTGGCTCAATCCAGATTGTCAGTATGGATAACTGGGACAAGGATGCATTTGTACACCATACTGGGAGAGCTGGATGGCCTGTGGAATTGGCCTACTGTTCTGAAGTTATCTGGACATACCCCAAATATAAATGCTTGCCCACAAAATTGTGCAATTCATCTATTTGTGAGCAATATCACTCATTCAACAGGCAGGTACTAGAGACACAAAATAGAACAAGACTAAGGTCTGGCCCCCATTCCCAGAGAGAATAGGATCTAGATGGCAGCACACAGCCTAATACAACAAGGCAAGTACATAACGGTTTCAAGACAAGCATGGAAAAGGTGGAGGAACTTAAATATTTTCGTACTGCTGTGTCAAGGCAGTTGTTGAAGGCTTCTCAAAGCAAGCAACATTTGAGCCAGGGCTTGAATTTGCCTGTTGGAGCATGAGGGTTGAATATGGGCATCTAAGCAGAAAGAATATCTTGAAGACACGCATGAAACTATACAGATAGGCTGTGTTTGGGAACATCTTCTGTAGGACACTGGGGTGAAAAAGAGAGGAAGAGAGGCAAGCAGTGAAGGGAAACACTTGTTCCTAAAGGCAAAAAGTAATGTTTCATTTCTTTGGTTGCAAGTAACAGAAATGGACATTGGCTACCTAAGCAAGAAAGAAATTTTATAAGACACCAACAGGAGAGAAAGGAATGCTGTCTTCTTCAGGCACCACCCTACAGTTTCTTCTATCCTTTCTTCATTCTATGCCTGATTCAAAGTCCCAGGAGAAAGATTCTGACTGGCTGAGCTCAGTCACATGCTCACTTCATGGATGTACCAGATGATGAAAGGAAAGATCTTGTGGGCAGGGCCGCTAGGGACCCCTTCAGCTTTTAAAGTGGGCAGTGAGCACACTAGAGGGCACCAAGACTACACCTAATTCAGGAAAGGTAATTCCCCAAAAGGAAAGCGCTAATAAGAAGGGCAACTATTTGATGGACAGACCCAAAATTACAGATGCCCACTGTAAATAATAATCATCATCATAACTTACGTTTATTAACCATACTGTCACATATTATGCTGAGTACATGTTTTTCATATGCATTTTATTTAATTCTCACAACACCTCTAGGAGTAGGCATACTCCCACTTTATAAGATTGGGGTAGGCATAGTCCATTCTTACAAATGAAAAAAATTACAGCTCAGAGAAGTTAGGTCACTTGCCCAAGGTTACACAGCTAATGAGTGAGCAAATCAAAACTTAAACTCAGATGCCTGTGATGGCAAAGATATAAACCACTGCATGTTGTATCTCCCAAGAATTCTGATGAAGTGAAAGCATCTGCAGGTTGGCATCAGATCCCCACTGCCTGACCCCAGACTTTCCTTCTGTCCTTCCACCCCTGAACAGGCATGGTCAACTTGGGGGACCCAAAGATCCAGCTCATGGAAAGGAACACAGGCAAGCACCTTTCTTAGTTGTCCTGTTTGTAGGTTGTACAAACCAGCTGGTCCCTGTCCTTCACACTTGGGCCAAAACCTAGTCTCTGTAGCCCTTTGTGGGTGTCATATGGAAAACCCCAAATCAGTTCATTCCAAAGCATCACTTCCTTTCAAGCCCCAAGAATGGAGAGTTACATACCCGCAGGGCTCTGAAGCATGTTGTTTTAATTAATGACTGAGCAGAAGCTTCTGCAATCCCTGTGGGCAGATCTGCCCTCGTTTTTAAAAATTTCATAAGAATTAACCTTACCTCAGAAGACAGTGAGGATACCTTGTTCATCTGGTGGTAAAGTATGGGGCCTGCCATTTTCAAATCTAGAACCACATATGTAGTATAAATAGGGCAAACTATCATTCATGTCATCCAGTCACTCAGATGGCATCATTAATGCCAGTGAGGCATTAATCTCGTCCCTGTGATTTGGTGGGCCCAGTGCTAAATGCTTTTAAGTGTTATTTAACTCACCTAGACAATGCAAGGTAGGTACAGGAGCCTCATTTTACAGAAAAGGAAATAGAATCTCAGAGAGGTTAAGCAGCTAGCTTCAGGTCACACAGCAAGTAAAGAACTCTTCCCATGGTCCTGTACAATGTTCCTAGTTCTGAGTACTCAGCAAATGTTTGCTGACATGGATCCTGTTATGGATTTTGATTAACAGTGATGGCTCTGTACCGGTCTTCACAAATACTTGCTCTCTACCTCCAGAAAGGACCCGTGTTGCCTCCTATCAGGAGAGGATGCCTGAGAGGCAAAGGATGTCTTCAGCAAAATGTAGACTCTTGAACTGATCTCCTATCCCTAGAACAGTCCTCTCCAATTCACTTTTCACACTGGCCACCATCAATTGTCTAAAATACAAAATGGAGGGGCACCCGGGTGGCTCAGTTGGTTGAGTGTCTGACTCTTTGGTTCAGGTCATGATCCCAGGGTTGTGGGATTGAGCCCCACATCAACTGCTTGAGTTTCTCTCTCTCTCTCCCTCTGCCCCTCTTCCCTGCTCATGCTCTCTCTCTGAAATTAAAATAAAATAAAATACAAAATGCTTAACATTCAGTGCTTAACATCCTTCAGTGGCTCCAAATTACCTTAATAGAAAATCCGCATTCACATGGCAAGACCCTTCATGATCTGGCCTTTGCCTGCCTCTTCCGTCTCATCTGCCAGAACGTCTCCCATCTCTTCTCACTCTAGGTATACAACTCTCTTAACATCGTTGAGGGTACCAACACACCTCTGTTCACTTGTTCTTCTCTTTAGAATCCCTTTCCCTTCCATATTTGCTCAGCTAACTCCTTTTCAACCATCAAAACTCAGCTCAAGCATCCTTTCCTCTGGCAAGTTCCCACAGGATGATTATGTCCATCCTTTTGTGTGCCTCTGATGATTCCTTTAGCATACCAGGGAGACACTATCACTCTTGGCTAGAATGATATGGGCGACAGGATGTTCCGGTGTTGCATTGGACATAAATCCCTACTCAAATAAGAATAAACAAAAAGGAGATAGTAAATCGATCTTACATAAAAGCCATTTTGAAGTATAGTGTGTTTCAAACCATTCAATGTAGTTTTCCACTTCAATTCTCTATAATTTTCTCAGATCTGCCCTCCCAGATGTCTTAGCTTTAGCCTCAGGCTAACTTCCCCAAGGTAGCAAGACAGTTGCTAATACCAATTGAGACAATACAGCTAGAGAAGAGACAACTTTCCCCCTAGTTGATCTTCCTTTTGGTATAATGAGGACAATTTAGGTCCCATGTCCATCCCCAAACCAACTGCCATCACCAAGTGAATGAGCAATGATAATTGCTGAAGTCAGGATACCTGAATCAATCATCAACAAGAGTTTGTGTAGGATTCCCATGATTGATTCAGCCCAGTATGGGTCAGTTTCCCCTAAATCATATGGCTTATGTAGAGGAGGAGTGGGTACCTGAATAAAAATGGAGTTCTGCCAAGAGGGAGGAAGATAGGAATGGATGCTGTCTAAGCCACTTCAGTGGCTGCTGGGCTGTGTACATATATCTGTTCTAAGACTATGAGCCTTCTGAGGATAAAGACCATGATTTGTTTATCTCAGTGTCACACTGTCTAGCACAATATCTGAAAAGTCTTTGAAAAAAAAAGAGATGAGTTATAATTGTCAAAATGTTGCTGGCATTGAGTTTTATTCAAAGCAAATTAAAGGTTCAGGTTTGTATGAGGTAAAAGGGAAAGGCATTATTTCTACCTGCTGGATCTCTGTTTGGTGTATAAATTAGATCTTTTTAAAAGACATGTTTCTGTCTGCCAGACTTTAGAAACAGTGATCTAAGAGTCAGACATTTCCTATTAAAGTTTAAAAAACATAGCTTTAAGTCATACATTATATTGAATACTTTCATATCTCATCTGATTCAGTAGGTTTTAAACCTCACAGAGGTCACATTTTGAAACAGTAGTCACTTTTTACAACATCTCCAAACATTAAATAAAAATAAAAATTATTATGAAGAATAGAGATGTCCATAGAGACTACTAACATGACACTTGAATATTATTATTATTAAGGACAGTATTATTTGGAGTCTGAAGGTTACCATGGCTGGCTTATCGCTAAGCTTCACTTTTTCTTTATTGAATTGAAGAAGGAAGGGCAGACTGTATGAATGCTCATCTGTTAAAGAAAACAACCCTATTTAGAATAGGACTCTTAACCTACACCAACTTCAGGGATGCTATGAATCCCTAAAATGTATGCAAAATTTTGTATGTGTGAACATTTTTCTCAAGAGACAGATCATAGCTTTTGTTATACTCTCAAAAGGGTTCTTGATCCATAAAAAGGTTAAGAACTACAGATATTGGAGGGAAATTCCCTCAAGACCTTGGTTGTCCCAATAACTGGGGTTTCACATAAAGAAGAAAAGCAATTCCCAGGGTCAGACTATTAACTTCCAGGAAATAGGTCATTCTTGGGTTTCTCTTAGGATGTTTTAACTTAAAGAGTTATAGAGTTGGTAGATACTTGAAATAAATGGGGCTCTGTAAGGAGAAACTGGCAAAGCAGTTCTGCAGCTCCCAGTTCTGCCCATGCACACCCCAACCCTTTCTTCAACCCTCTTCTTCAGCCAAAAGGGCCTATTCTGACTCTGGAAACACATCGCCACCAGGTTCCACATTTACCAGGGCCAATTTGGAATTTGTCCAGCCAGTGTAGCTACTTTCCCTCAGCTAGCATTTATAAATAGAAATAAAGCTAGTAGTTTATTATCTGTCTTTGAAACCTTAAAATTTTGATGTGCCATCCCCTGAGCCCTAATGGGTAAAATAGTAAAAGGAAAGTAAAATCAGGAGGGATTATGGATGTGTGCCTTTGTGCTCCCAGGTGTGTGCTCAGGAATGGCTCTGAAAAGGTGCTGTTTGGTTTCCCCCATGAAGTGTCCTTGTCAAAGAAGGAGGATTTGTATTGTTAGTTACCTGCTTTTTCTTTGTTTCCCTTGTTTCAGTGTTCAGTTGCATTTTACTGTTCAGAACTTGAAGGATGCATTCAAACTTATGGAGCATGACATTTTAACTATCTCATCTCACCATGATTCATCTCAATTTACTTTCCTCCAAACTGTAGTCTTAAGAAAGTGCACCATCTCTGGGTTCTCCAGTGGGTGAAGGACCATAGACGGCATTAAATGAGCCCAAAGTCAGCTAACTTGTGAACAAGGCTCACTCATTAGATCCTTACTGTTCTCTTAATGAGATGCTTTACTTTAGGATGGGAAGGTGGGGAACATCAGCAACGGCCTCTGTGGTGTATTGCTGAATGTTCAATATGAACCAGTGGAGGTTACGGAACATGATGAATCAAATAATCCCAAAGGAACATGGGGATGTGCTGAGCCCATCAGGATCCAGCAGATCCTCACACTTCATATTTGAGGCTTCTGTTCCCCGAAACTCTTGCTTTGCCCCAGATGATGCACTACCTGCGAGATATATCAATCCTGGGACCCAACATATGGCTGCCAGACTATATTTTACTGTCTTCAATTGACTTCCATTTTAGAGTTCAACCTCAACTGAACTTTGGTAGTAAAAAAATCAACTCTGTCTTCATTCATTCTAGGAGCCTCTGCTTCTGAGAGAATGAATCGATAATGAGGTCATGAACAAATATTATTAATGCCTTTTATTATTTATATGGATGTTAATGTGTCCAATTGACATAGAGGTTTCTACCTCTTTAGTCTAACACCCATGACCCTTAGCACCCCCTTCTCTTCCCCTCTCTCTCGTTCCATTCAGTCACAGTTACAGTGAAAGAATAATACATCACAAGCCATGACCCCTTGGCCTTTATGAATTATCTGTTTAGAAAGATGTGAAGCCACCTTTTATATCCACCATAATAGATACTTAGACATAGTGGATCAATAGTGAACAAGTTTGCTGGTATAGTTAATGGGTACCAAAGGGACACTCTGACAGTGACCTCTGACACTGTATCTGACAAGAAATCTTTAGCGCAAAAAATAAGGAAGACGGTCAGTTTTAAAAGTTATGAATGTAGATCCATAGCAAATGATGATAATTTTCTCCAGGTAGAAATAATTCAGACTCACAGGTAGCCACTCATTTCTTCAAACCCCTTAATTTGGACCCCTGAAATAGAAATGGCAGTCCATTGCTACACTATTTTGGAAACAGCCATGGTGCTGGGCCTGACACAAACCCATTTGTTATCCAAGGAGAAGCCACCGAGATTGTTTTCCTGTCAAAGAGGACTTTTCTCTTTATGAAATAGGCTGTCATTTATAATTTTAAGCAGGCACGGATTTGTTAAACAGCCACATGGTAATGGGTTTCTATAAGAAGATCCACAGACCCATAGTTCTGGAAAGAAATTGAGCTTACGAGATATTTAAAAACCTAATGGGAATGGATTATTTTGGGTTTCTTGAAAAGATGGTTTCTGCTCTGCACATTGCCAAGGGATTTTAACAATAAATCCATTGTTGTGTGTCTGAGAGTCTGTTTGAGGCAATTATATTTCCGTACATTCTATGGAGTTGATCTTAGGGAAATCACCAGGGTGCCAAGCCCACCTTTTCATGCCACTATCCTGTGAGGGACTCCCAGGGATGAGCATCAATGGTGGCAAGATTTTTAAAAACAGGGAAACAGAGCTAATTTGTGAGTGGTCTTGAAGAGAGCAGACTGCAGCATTCTGCTTGGCAGAGAAATGAATATACATGGCATCCAATCCAAAAGGGAGAGGGAAGGAATGTGTGTGCAAAGTCCTCTTCCCCCCACTCCGCATGTACGTACCGTATTATGATGTCACACTCCAGTTGCGTTGCTCTGAAGTCTCAATGGTCTCCCTGCTGCTAAGCACCATTGAAAACACATTTGTCCTGACTGTTCTTTTTCTTTTTATCCCCCCTCTCATCTGTGTAAGATGAATCACTCCTGGATCCAGACTGACTCCGAGGGCAGAGCCAGGTCCTGACGAGGTAGCTAGCCTCCTATGGCTTAAACATTTTAATTAATTTCAACACTAATGCACAAATGAGAGTTAATCACCCTGCCACAGTGCTTTCTAATTTACTAAGTTTATTCATTAAAACTTTCCTTACTGAACTTTGATTGAATGTCATGCTTTTTTGGAGGCCTTTCAAACTGCCTTAAGGGTTTTAAAGTGATATCTTGGGCAGCTACTGAAAGCCTTTAGTGTTTGCTTAAAGAGAAGAATGGGGAAAATCTGATCAGCAAGAAATCTTCTCTGTGCTGAACAAGGAGCCTTTTAGGCGGCAGGAGGCCTGTAAAAGCAGGTTTGTTTTTTAAGCAATATATAAAAAAGAAAGGGAAACTTAAGTGTCTAATAAAAGAAATAAAATCAGTCACCTCGATACTTGGCAAAACTTGGAAATACATTTCACGGTAAGATGAAGCCATCCTTCAAAAACCAACGGAACAGTAGCAGTGTTTTGTATTCATGTGGGAAGAGATATTCATAATGGGTTTGCCAACCTAATTATTTTGGAATCAATGTAATACAAATCGCAGGTACACAGTTTTACCTCTTGATTGTTAGTACCTACATTTTTACTGAGATATTGTTTCAATGAAGACTTTAATTTGAAATTAACTAAGAAAAATGCAATCTTTACCTCTCTGATTAACAGTGTTCAAAATTAGGGGACAAAATACCCCGTACTGTCAGTTACATGAAGGCAGCTCTTAGGCTGACACGCAAAATACATGCAATTGCCTTTTTGGTAACATCTTTAGGAATATGCTTCTGGGGGCACCTGGGTGGCTCAGTCGGTTAAGCGTCCGATTTCGGCTCAGGTCATGATCTCGAGGTTCACGGGTTTGAGCCTTGCATAGGGCTTTGTGCAGACAGCTCAGAGCCCGGAGCCTGCTTCGGATTCTGCGTCTCCCTCTCTCTCTCTGCCCCTCCCCTCTCACACTCTGTCTCCCTCTCTCTATCAAAAATAAATAAACATTTAAAAAAAAGGAATATGCTTCTTCCTTGTTTCCCAACTCCATGTCAGGAAAATACTTTAAAAGTTTAATAAACATTCCAATAATTTGGGAGGAAGAATTCAAGTCCATTATTAATGAAAGCACCACTTCTAATATGCCATGAATCAAAATACAAGTTTTCATATTCATTTCCACATTCTATAAATACTGCTCAGTGTTATGCAACAAGACGTGACAAACTTGTTTTTAACTTCAGTGAGTGAAAAAGGTTGCCCAAATTCATCCCACCTTGGAAAATGAAGCTTGATTGGAAACAGCCCTCCTTTTCACTTGCAGGGGACAGGCCTTGTCACTATGAGGTGGTTCACAAACTATTTTGACTTTCCAGACTCTTGAATGATCTATTTAGTAGAATCGTCTCTTCAGATATTAAATCCCTGTGTCCACTAAAACATTACCGAGAGAAGAATATGTCAGTACAAGATAGGGAGTATGATAGCAAAGTATCTAAGTGCTGAGGTCAGGCAACCTGGCTTGGAATCTTGATTTCTCTAGTTATTAGCTGTGTGGCCTTGGACAAGTCATGTAAGTAATTATTATACTATTGTAATAGGTATCTCATAGAACTTTTGTGAAAAGTAATAACTCATGCCTATGCAACATTTGCCTATAAATAGTGAATGTATGTATATAGTAAACATTGTTTACTCTTCGTTGCAATTTCAAGAATCAGTGTTCTTACTATGTCCAATTTACACATTAAAAAACTGAGTCATAGAGAGGCAACTTTCCCCAAGTCACACAAAAGTTGCAAAGTTAAAGTTTTAACAGTGGCAGCCTGGCCCCTGAGTCTGTGCACTTAACTCCTTTATATGCTTAAATGATAGCACATATGCAAAGGATACATATCATGTCGGGGCCCAGGGAAGTAATTAATAAGAGTTTGCAATTGTTACCTTTTATTACAATAGGTGTTCAATAAACACTTGCTGGCTAATTGAATAAGTAAATTCTGTTAGGGATTCTTGAAAACCCAGAGTACAAATACTTCTGCTAAGGAACTACTAACAGTGAGCATCACAAGGAACACCTTTCAGTTTCCACTCATTTCAAAGGCATGGAAACATCTGGGTGCATGGGACTGCAGTGACTGTTCTATTTTGAGGGAAACTGTGAAGATAAAAACAATGAATAAGTTCTTTTAATATACAAAGAGCTTACAGTTGGGAAATCTAGACCAGTGGTGATCCTAGTCAGTGGTTCCTAAGGCTAGATATACATTAGAATTACCTGTGCAGCTTTAAAAAATACAGATAATTGGATCTTACCCCAAATCTACTAATATATGGGGACAAAATTTAGGCAGATGCATCTTTTGAAAATATCTTACTAAAGTAGAACATCATACCAAAAGGCATACAAATCATAAATACACAGCTTGATGGCTTTTTGTGAAGTGAAACACTTATGTATTACCAACTGAGAATCCCAGAAGCCCCCTTGTGTCGCCTTCTAGTCACTGCCTTTCTTGATTTCTAATACATAGATTAGCTTTTCCTTGATAAAAACCAAAATAGAATTAAGCAGCATGTGTTCTTTTGTTTTTTCTACATTGTTTTTGTGAGATTTATGAGATTTTATGAAATTTATCCATGATGTTGTGTGTAGCATGAGTTCATTTCTTTTCAGCGCTGAATACTATTCCACTGTATGATAATACCACAATTTATTTATTCATTTAGCTATTGCTGAGCATTTGGGTGGTTCCTTGTAGAGCTATTAAAAATAGTGCTGCCATGAAAATCTTGTACATCTTTTGGTAGATGTTGCATTTTCTTTAAATGTTTATTTATTTTTGGGGCGCCTGGGTGGCGCAGTCGGTTGAGCATCCGACTTCAGCCAGGTCACGATCTCGCGGTCTGTGAGTTCGAGCCCCGCGTTGGGCTCTGGGCTGATGGCTCGGAGCCTGGAGCCTGTTTCCGATTCTGTGTCTCCCTCTCTCTCTGCCCCTCCCCCGTTCATGCTCTGTCTCTCTCTGTCCCAAAAATAAATTAAAAACGTTGAAAAAAAAAAATTAAATGTTTATTTATTTTTGAGAAAGAGAGAGCACGAGCAGTGGAAGGGCAGAGATAGAGGGAGACACAGAATCCAAAGCAGGCTCCAGGTTCTGAGCTGCTAGCACAGAGCCCGACGCGGGGCTCCAACTCGTGAATTGGGTCGGACGCTTAACCAACTGAGCCACCCAGGCGCCCCGGGATTTTGCATTTCTGACGGGTATTTACCTAAAAGTGGAATTGAGTTTAGGGTAAAACTAATTCAACTTAAGTAGATTGGCATGAAGTGTTTTTAAAAAGCATCACAAGTGATTCTGATGAGCAGCTAGGTCTAGGAACCACTGAACTCAGCTGTGAGGCCTAACCCAGCTTGTGTTTTATGGTGTTAGAGTGTAAAAGATATTTTAAACACCTAATAAGAATAGGATATTTGGTATTTCTTGAAAATTGGCCTCTGTCTTCCAGCTTACAAAGGAACTGGTTACATGAAAGCTGGTCAGTGTTAGGGTCGAGGGCTGTGGTACCAAAAACAGCCAGAAGAGTTAGCTGGTCTATATCTCAGGTAAGTGTCTTCACAATAGCTTACAAAATACCGCAAGTCAGAGGCTCTTCTACAAGCAACAAGGTAAAAGAGAGCACCATTTGTGCTCCAGCCTGGACTTCTGCTTCTATTACATCTCTGAAATCATGAAGCCCTTTGCACAAGCTCCACCCTCTGCCCAAAATACTTCCCACAGCCTCCCCTCCTTATGCTGTCTCCTTCCCCCATAAGTCTCCTCTTCCTGTCAGTACTGTGGTCATACTTGACTGAGAGCTCCTTGAAGGTAGGGCCTTGACTTAACCATCTCAGTGCAATCAGGCATTGCTGTACATTTTCAATCAATGCTCCATCAGTTTTCATCAGTACTTTAAGAAAACTATCCTCAATTGGTATAAAATGAGCAGCTCCTTTATAACATTTCAGAGCATTAAAAAGCATCAATCACATACACTTTTCGAGGTAGTCCTTTGTTGGCGTCTTTCAGATCAACATAGTGCACATGTGAGTTCAGGCCCACTGAGCCTAACCAGGACACATGGAGGAGATGAAGGAAGACAGGACAAACCTTACAGGAACTAGTTAACTAACCAATCAATTAATTATTAACATGATATAGAAATGGAAGAGTCTTTTCTTGAAGCTTGCAAGGAACCAGGATTTAGCTCTGGTTTGGCACTGATGTGATGGAGAAGCTAATTGGACTTTCTGTTCATTATTAACCTGTCTAGCCATGGTTTGCACAAAGATGGGAAAAGGAGCAAAGAGATACTCTTCCTTAGGAGATAATACCATTTCTAACTGGTTTAGAACAAGCAGTCTCTGAGCCCAGTTGCTGCATACAACCATGCAAGGCATACACTACACAATATCAGGATACAAAAATGGATCATTGGAGTTGTAAGCCTCCTTAATTTTATCCATAAAATTTAATTCAGGGTTATTATGAAGATTAAAAGAGCTACCACTTCTGAAACAGAGAGCACAGTGCCTGACAATGATTCATGGAACAGATTTTTGTTAAGAACCTGATCGTAGTGGATACTCATGGAATCTATAGCCCAGGAGAAGATGCAGACATTAAATAAATAAATAAATAAATAAATAAATAAATACCTATAGGGGCTTTTGTGTGGCTCAGATGGTTGAGCGTCCAGCTCCTGATTTCAGCTCAGGTCATGATCTCACGGTTTGTGGGTTCAAACCCCACATCAGGCTCTGTACTGACAGCACAGAGACTACTTGGGATTCTTTCTCTCCCTTTCCCTCTGCCCCTCCCCTGCTCTCTCTCTCTCACACCAAATAAATAAATAAAAGCATATATATGTATATATACAAATTGTGGTTTGTGTTCTGAGGAGAAAAAACAAAGATAGAAACAATGAAAAAAGTAGAATAAATGAAATACAACTGAGAGTGGAGGGGTAGTGTGGATAAGTAAGGCCTCTCTGGGAAATGATGTCTAGGCTGAACACGGGGATAAGTCTGAGTTCCCTTAGAAAAGAGTGGAAGAAGTTGGCTTTCCTGGATGAGGGTACAGCACGTGCAGGAATGTGGCTGGAACACAGACAGCAAAGGAGGCACTGGTATGAGCTGAGGTTGGAAGTTCTTAACACATGCTATTTCCTACTCCTTTTCCTTGTTTCTCTGGTTCTATAACTTGGCATCTACTCCAGTCCCTGAGCACCAGCTGGTAAGTGATGTTATCTGGTGAATGGTCTAATATGTTGTGACTCAGCTATTTTAAGAGGGTCTACAGTCATAGGCACAATCTTTAAGGAAACAGCTGATAAAGGCAGCACTGAACTTTGGGACCCCATGTGCCCCTTTTCTCCCTTCAGCCAGTCCTCAATGGCACCAACCTGGGCACTGTAGCACCCTATGTAGAGCTTTCCCAGAAGTGTCCACGCTTCACACCTTCCCCATGCTTCTTTCCTTTCATTCTTCATTAAATGTGGTCTATTTCACATCCAGTTCCCCTTGGGCCTGGTGAAATAACCGACCACCTCACCTGACCATTTAAGTTTATAATGGCTTAACAGGGTGACCCTTACATGTGCTATGTACTACCCACATTTTGGTAGTTGCTTTCAGGATCTTGACAAAGACAAATACTCATAGAGAAATTTCAAGCATAGTGAAAAATCAAATGGGCTAGATTTTTGGATGGTCATTAATCCTCCAATCTCATCATAATGGTCATATGGGGAGGGTGCACTAGGAAGTAAGGAACATCCATTTCAGAGGCTAGATCCAGACCTTGACAAAACTTAATCCAACACTCAGAACAATACTTTTCTCTGCAATGGGCTTCTATAGCTTTCCCAGATACCCTAAAGTTTCTGAGGGGTTAGGTAGGAAAAGAGCAACAAAAGAGGACACTGTGAATCCATTGATCACTTTTCAGATGGAGCCTGAGACAGGTTCCTGTGGGACCTGCTCTTGCAGCACTGGGCCTATGGTTCTCCCCTTTCTGTGAGGGTTCCTCTGGCATCAACCCATGTACCAAATGGGAATCTGACTTAATTTTTTTGTTGTCAATTAGTACATTACAGAAGGAGATCTGGCTTTCTTTTCAAATATCAAATAGGCAATAAGAAACATGTCTACAAAACTATATGACTTTAATCATCTGTAAGGTAGGAGATAAATAGTACTTTATTGTACAGAATTGTAAGAACTAAAAAAAAAAAATAATATAGGTCAATAGTGTTAAGCACATAGAGACACCAAGAAAAGGATATTGTCACAAGTCCTTGTCCAAAATCCTTGGGGCCAGATATGTTTCTGAATTCAGGCTGTTTGATTTTAGAAAGGTAATACAGTGTGTATATCATATATTGTGCAGTAGTCCCAGTGGAGTCTGAGGAAACACACTCATATTTCCGTAATCCAGCATATTAATATTTTTTAAATCAAATGTATGCATATTCATACTAAGTGGAATAAATAAAGACTACAAAATAGTTTCACATCAGTTCAGGTTATGCTTTGTCACTGCAGTGGACTGAATGTTTGTATTCCGCATCCCACTCATTCATATGTTGAAATCCTAACTCCCAGTATGATAGTACAAGGAAGGGGAGTCTTCGAGAGGAAATTAGGTCATGATGGTGGAGCCCTTACAAAAGGGGTCCCAGAAAGCTCCCTTGCTATCTTTCCATCATGTGAGGACACAAGGAGAAGTTAGCAGTCTGCAATTTGGAAGAGGACTCAGGAGCTAATGATGCTGGCCCCTGATCTTTGATTTCCAGCCTCCAGAACTGTGAGAAATAAATTAGTGTTGTATATAAGCTGCCCAGTCCATGGTACTTTTTTAGAGCAGGCTGAAATAAGACAGTCATGAAATGATTTTGCACCAAACTTACGAAACATAACACCTTTGTTATTATAATGTAATGGGTTGCAAATAGCTTTCTGTTATGTTTTGCTTGTAAACCAACTTGTAAGACTATTCTCCTTTCCTCCCTTTCCAAGCCTTTCAAAGACCACTTTCCTTATTTATTCTAATTATGGTTTGAAATGTAGAAACAGAAAATTCTTATTATGTTGTGAACTGAGGGCATAAAGAACTGGTGTGTAGACATATGAGAGAATGAATTGTTCTTTAACTCTAGGATGAGATCTAGAATGTCAGAGAAGCAGATTTTAACTCAACAGAAAAAGAAATTTGATGGTAACTCAAGGGACTGGGTTGTGAGTGGCGGAGGTTCCTGCCATTGGAAGTACCCAAGCAGAGATGGCAATGTATCCATCATGGATGCTGTAAGTGAATTCCTGCAATGAGCTGGGGGTTAGGATATAGGATGTACAAAGTTCCTTCCAAGTCTAAGCCATATAATTCTATGCTTTTATTAATGCATTTAGTCACAATCAAGGGATATTTCATCTCTATTATGCCAGGACCTTCAGGAAATTGGTATTTCCATCTGATCACTAAGCTATAAACAACCTAGTAGATATGTTAGGCAGTCTATTGCTGAAGTGTGCTCCATGGGATGTGAATAGAGTTCAGTGATCAAGGAAGTTTGGTTAGACAATGTTGGGTTACACAATTTAACATCATTTTTAAAGGACTTATCATTGTCTTCAAAATGCTAATATCTATCATAAATCTTTAAGAGGAAAAGGTAAAACGCAGGGTTTCTCAAACTTGTTTATCTATCGGTTCTAATTTAGAATGTATCTGACAGAGTTTGCCTTCTAGAGAACACACCTTGGGAAAAGCAAGTCTAAGAATGTCATAGCTTGGTAAAATAAACTAAGATGTATAGTGCTATTACTTGCCAGGCATGATGCAAGGTATGGGGAAAACAGTGATGACTGAGGCCTATTCCCTACCCTAAAACTCAAGGTGCCAGAATCTGGCATCTTGGTCAATTAAGTGATTATTAAGCATCTTATATCTTCACATTCACTTTTATGAATTCCCCCCCTCCCATTCTGTCTTTAAGTATCACAGGAAACTATTTGCTGAATAAGAACCCAAGGTGTAGAGGCAGGAGAGCAGAGGACTTAGCAATTGCAGCCTCTGAGTTTGGAAGCTTCTCCTGAGCCCATAAACCCACTTGCCATTTGCTCACCCCAATCTTCGCTACACAATGTCATTATTTGTTGTCTCTGGGCACTAATGAGTGACTTGGAGATCTCTCTTAGATCATTAATGGTGGATAGAAGACTTCAGGGCTCCAGTGAAGCCAAAGGTGCTGAGTATTCAAGCCATTTATTATCAGCATGATGAACACTGACAATGGGCTTATATGGTCAGATTATACACTTAATTTAATTAATAAAAAAATTAAGATCATCACCATTAACCTGCATTTGCTCAGAATGCCACAGGGGTGATTAGTTAGAATGGCACTGAAGGTTTTATAGTCCACTCTAGTAAGAATTACTTTGGTACCAATTAGGATTTTCCATAATATCACCCCGTGTAATACCCCTATTACATTACACATTTTCTACAAGTGATTGAGTTCAATACAACGCAGATACGATGTCACAGGACTCTCCCTCAGAGCATGCATGGGAACTCCCACAAATGTTAACGCACTCACTAAGTGGAGAGGAGACCCTGATTTTTTATATTATGCAAACCCATTTCAAGGGTAATGATTCTCTGTCACAGCTTCTCAGAGTATTGGGAAATTAGACTCACACACAGCTACAGAGGCTCAAGCAGATAAAGCTTCTTCCTTGCCCATCTCAGATTAGTGTTCCTTGCTCCAGATGGGCATTTTTATTTCAAGTCTATGTGACTTTGAATAGCTTACTTTTAGAGCCAAAGAAGAACAAAGCATTCAGACAACTTTTTTATAATTAAAAAAAAAAATTAGTACATGAGTAATTCCTGTGCATTGAAGAAAAATCAAATGGGAAAGCACTGATTAAAAGAGAGTGCATAGCAAAGGAAACCATCAACAAAATGAAAAGGCAACCTACTGAATGGGAGAAAGTATTTGCAAATCATATATTTGATAAAAGGTTAATATCCAAAAAATATATAAAGAAGCCACACAATTCAATAGCAAAAAATCAAACAATCAAACAATGGGCAGAAAACCAGAATAGGCATTTTTCCAAAGCAGACATACAGATGGCCAACTGATACATGAAAAGATGCTCAACATCACTAATCATCAGGGATATGCAAATCAAAACCTCAATGAGATATCACCTCACACCTGTTAGAATGGCTAGTATTAAAAAAACAAGAAAAATAAGGGGCACCTGGGTGGTTCAGTCGATTAAGTTGACTCTTGATTTCAACTCAGGTCTCGATCCACAGTTTGTGAGTTTGAGCTCTGCTTTGGGCTCTGCGCTGTCAGAGTGGAGCCTGCTTGGAATTCTCTCTCCCTCTCTTTCTGCCCCTTCTCCCCCCTCTCAAAATTAATAAATAAATATTTTTAAAAAGACAAGAAAAATAAATGTTGGTAAGGATGTGGAGAAAAGGGAATCTTTGTGCACTGTTAGTGGGAATGTAAATTTGTGTAGCCACTATGGAAAACAGTACAAACCTTCTTCAAAAAAGTAAACATAGAACTACCATATGACTCAGCAATTCAACCTTTGGATATTTATCTGAATAAAACAAATCTAACCTAAAAAGATATATGAACCCCCATGTTCACTGCAACATTATTCACAACAAACAAGATATAGAAACAACCTAAATGTTAATTGACAGATGAATAGATAAATGTGGTATATATACAATGGAATATATTCATCCATAAAAAGGAATAAAATCTTGCCATTTGAAACAACATGGATGGACCTTGAGGGCATTACGCCAAGTTAAATAACTCAGCAGAAAAAGACAAATACTGTATTATCTCATTTATAGGTAGTATCAAAACAAATCAACCAACCCAAGCTCAGAGGCAGGGAGTTGGGGTGGGTGATATGGCTGAAGGTGGTGAAAAGGCACAAACTACCAGTTATAAAATAAATAAGTCATGGGGATGTAATGTACAACATGGTAACTATAGTTAATAATACTATACTGCATATCTGAAAGTTGCTGACAGAGTAAATCTTAAAAGTTCTCATGAGGGGTACCTGGGTGGCTCAGTTGGTTAAGCGTCTGACTTTGGCTCAGGTCATGATCTCATGGTTCGTGAGTTCGAGCCCCATGTCAGGCTCTGTGCTGACAGCTCAGATCCTGGAGCCTGTTTTGGATTCTTTGACTCTCTCTCTGTCCCTCCCTGCTTGCACTCTGTCTCTCTGTCTCTCTCAAAAACAAGTAAACATTAAAAAAAATTAGGGGTGCCTGGGGGCTCAGTTGGTTGAGCTTCTGACTTCGGCTCAGGTCATGATCTCATGGTTCATGAGGTCAAGCTCCGCATAAGGCTCTGTGCTGACAGCTCAAAACCAGGAGCCTGCTTCAGATTCTGTTTCTCCCTCTCTCTCTATCTCTCCCCAACTTGCGCTTTGTCTCTGTCTCTCAAAAATGAATAAATGTTAAAAATATTTTTTTAATAAATAAAATTTTTTTTAAAAGTTCACATCATAAGAAAAAATTCTGTAACCATGTATAGTGAAAAATGTTAACTAAATTTATTGGGGTGATCATTTTGCAACATATACAAATATCAAATCATTTATGTTGCACACCTGAAATGAACATAATGTATGTTATTTATACCTCAATTAAAAAAATGTTAAAGAGTATAAAAATTACATATGATCTCATCACCCTGAGAAATCCACTTATCATAATTATACAGCTTTCCAGATTTTTTTCTATGCAAATATTTTTTTTTTAATTTTTAAATATAAATGGGACCATATTATACAGGCTGATTCATTAACAACACCAACATCTTGTCAGGTGAATAATAATTTTTTTTTTAGTTTATTTATTTATTTTGAGAGCGAGAAAGAGTGAGAAAGAGTGAGGGTGAGTGGAGAAGGGGGCAGAGAGAGAGGGAGAGAGAACCCCAAGCAGGCTCCATGCAATCAGTGTGGAGCCTGATGCAGGGTTCAATCTCACAAACTGTGAGATGATAACCTGAGCTGAAACCAAAAGAGGACACTTAACAGACTGAGCCACCCAGGTGCCCCAATAATTATTTTTTAAAAAGTTTTTAAGTTTAATTATAGGTTTTTACCTGTATTTACACAACTAGTTGCTTATTGTAGATTTCTAATTTCTTAACATTATATCATTTTTTTTTTTTCAACGTTTATTTATTTTTGGGACAGAGAGAGACAGAGCATGAACGGGGGAGGGACAGAGAGAGAGGGAGACACAGAATCGGAAACAGGCTCCAGGCTCCGAGCCATCAGCCCAGAGCCTGACGCGGGGCTCGAACTCACGGACCGTGAGATCGTGACCTGGCTGAAGTCGGACGCTTAACCGACTGCTCCACCCAGGCGCCCCTAATTTCTTAACATTATAAACTTCAACTGTGGTGAACACCTTACTGGAAAAATCTCTGGGCACATTTTAAATTGTTTCCATAGAATAAATTCTTAGAAGTGGAGTTTCTGGGTCAAAAATTTTGTACATTTTAAGGCTGCTGATACCCTTTGCCAAATCGCTGTTCCAAAAGGTTTTACCAATATTTGTTCCCATCAGCATCCTCACCAAAAATGGGCTTTCAAAATTCTCATTCTTTTTTGTCTTTACTGAGTAGATAGATGAAAATGGTATTGTGTCAGGGAAATCTTCATAATCTGGGCCAAAAGCATGAGTGTGATCTGAGTAGGTAAAAAGTGGGAAGGGCTGGGGATGTAAGATATCAAATATTATTCAAATATCATGAGACCCCAATTATTCAATAAACATTTATTGAGCACTCAGTCTCTGCCCAAAGGAGTTTCATTGTGTGTCTGTGTGGGCAGGGTGGGAGGTCTACCATGACAACAGACAACAACATAATACAGCATGAAAGCATGTAATGGAGAAGAGTACAGGGTGTTATGGGAGTTTTTACAGTCAGGGAAGGCTTCCTGGAGGAGGCAGCCTTGAACTGAGACCTGAAGGAGGAGAAGAATTGGCCAGTGGTTGGTAGGAAAGGTTCAAGAATGAGTCCAGCATGGTTTAGGAAAGGACTAAATGAACTTTCTCCTTTCTTCCTTCATTCTATAACTTTGTGTTTCTGGCCTGCTATATGTCAGGCACCGTGCTAGGAGGCAGGGACATGGTGATCAACAAGAACAGATCCCTTCCCTCGCAGAGTTTCAGTTCTAATGTGGGGGTTGGGTGGAGCCATTGCCTGTAGAGCCCATTGGACTTTAAGCTCTGAGAAGAGGAGGCTTGCTTACCCTGGTCAACCTTGATATCCCTGGCACCAAGAACAGAGCCTTCATGAAATCTGTGAAGCTATCAGATATAAGAAAAAAACCAGGGCTAACCCAGATAAAGGGGAAAAAAATGAGTAAGAGATCTGAGTTGCCAAGGAGAGAAGGAAGGCAGAGAACAGAAGCAGGTGAAAGAGGAGGGGAGAATCATGAAAAGGAGAAAAAAGAGAAGAAAGATGAGGATGGAACCTATCAGAGAGCAGCCATGGGGCGCCTACCCTCACAGCGCAGGTATCCATCAAGACCAGACTGCCTGCCCTCTCGCATTCCCCACCCCACGCCAATGAGAGCAGACAGGGAGGAAAGAGGGCCATCCCCAGAAGGCAGAGCAGACCATTTCCCTTGCTCAAATATTTATGTGAGCAGAAAGCAGCTACAGCCAGGTGGCTGAGCTGACATCCAGGCCCTTCTATTTCTGAGGACTTTCTCATCAGGCTCATGTCATCTTTGGTTCTGTGACCTAACCAAATTGGACTTTTCATTTCTTAAAAACATACCTGATCCTCCCCCAAATGTTTTTCCTCTCACTGCTTTTCAAAAATAAATAATAAAAACCTACATCTTTCATCCCGTCACATTTCCTGGATTTGGCACATCAGGCTGTGAGGGTCACATCTACTTAAGTCACGTCTGTAGCCTTAGATCAGACAACTTGTGTCTGACTCGACCTGGCGTGACAACTTAGAAAGGATGAGACAAGAAAGTCGAGCAGGAATGGGAAAAAGGAAAACGTCATCCCACGTTTGCTTTTTTTTTGTTTGTTTTCTTTTTTTTCTTTTTGGTCAGCACAACTTTACAAATACTTTCACATTTTGTTTCATTTTTTTCCTCCCTCCTAAAGCTGGCTGTCCATAAAAAATTTAGGATGAATGTTCATTCCCTAAATGTCTTGGGTAATTGGATGGAATTTCCAGCAAGTGTCAAGCATTGAGGATAAAAAAATATCTCCTGACTTCAGCAGTATAATCCAAAAACTCTCATTAGTTACTCCACTTTATTTAAATATATATTTTTTTCTTCAATGTTTTAGGTGATGAAGAAGATTAAAAATGATCCCATAACAGTCAGTATAGTATTTTACATTCACTGACCTTTTGTGTAATTTGATATGTTCCTTTAGGAAGTCAGCTATGGCTGTGTTAGGTGAAAGCCTGATTTATAAACATTGTTCAGGGGTATGCAGGGAGGGGGTGAGGGGAGTATGTATTTTGTTCCCATCCTCAGTTTTTAATCTTTTAAACCCGGTCACACCTTTTAGCAGTTCATTAATGTATTTTTATTCTTCCTTCGAAAATGACTGCCATATTTCCTCTACTAATGCTCAGTTCCTCAGGAGAACTAGGCAGAGCTGAGGTGGAGGTTTCAGGGCTGAGTCATATGGAGGGGGAGACAAGGGTGTGACTGGGAAAACAGAGCTTCAAATCTGAAGGCAAAATTCTCAACCAGACAGACCATTTCTTTTCTTTTCTTTTTTAAAAATATTTGTTTATTTATATTTCAGAGAGAAAGAGAGAGAGAGAGAGGGAGGGAGGGAGGAATGGGCAAGGAGAGAGGGAGATAGAGAATCCCAAGCAGGCTCTGCACTGTCACTGCAGAGCCTGATGCAGGGCTTGATGTCATGAATCACAAAAACAAGAAAACAAGAACCGAAAACAAGAGTTGGATGCTTAACCAAATGAGCCACCCAGGTGCCCTGAGACAGCCCATTTCTGGAGTGGCTAGAACATGGCACAGTGACTGAGGAGATAGATCAGATCCCCAAACTGCCATAGTGGATCAGATTCACAATGAGTGGTGCATATTATATGCCCCCAAATCTAATGAATTATTCATTTAACTAGTAAATTGTTCATTAGTGAGAAATACCTGGTTGTTCCCTCTGAAGTACCATTCTCAAACATTGACCACGTTTCTCCCAACTACCCTTAAATTCCAAATCCACTGCCACTGACGCCTTATTACAGAGCTTACAGAACTAGTGCTTTATCTAGGCCCACTAGTTCATCTGATCCTCACAGCAGCTAGGATGGGTGTGTTATAAGGTTTGCAAATAGTGAAATGGGACTTAATAGCTTGTGACCTGCACACTCAGATCAAAGGTGCACTCTAAATACCACATCTAGACCCCTCATAAAGAAACTACAGAACAATACAGGTTTGTTTGTTTGTTTTTTTTAAAAAGAAGATCTAAAATTTACCAGAGAGAAGTGTGATTACCTTCCAAACGACAGCAGATTTCTCTATGGCAACACAACAGAAGAATAACTTCAAAGTGCTGATGGGAGAAAAAATAAGGTGATGTAGAATCTTATACCCAGCTAAACCATAATTCAAAAATGAGTATGAAATAAAGACATTTTATGAATAAAATTATAAGGAAGTTTACTGTCTATAGACCCCCTGAAAAGTGAGCCATTCACAAGAGGAATGACGAAACAATGGTGAGCAGGCAAAATGGAAATTTAATTAATTTACTTTTCACAAGTAAAAATATTTTCTAAAATATTTTATAAATATTTAGTATTATATAAAATATTGTATAAAATAATATCTAAAGGTGAAATAAAATCTCTAACATAATAATGAATAATAAATAAAATGGGGAGAAACTTAATGGGTTGTTAAAGTTGCTAAATCCTTGTCATGTGAAGAACAATACTGAATAAATTTGAATTCTGTTCGGAAAGAATACAAGTTTGCAGGGAGATTAACATAGAAAGTTTCAGTTGTACCAACTTTTTTTTTCTTTTACTTAAAAAAAAAACTCGAGAAAATATGTCTTACCATTAAGATTTGCTCAGTCTAGGGGCACCTGAGCCGCTCAGTTGGTCAAGTGTCCAACTTCTGCTCAGGTCATGATCTCAACGGTTTGTGAATTCAAGCCTCACGTCGGGCTTTGTGCTGACTGACAGCTCGGAGCCTGGAGGCTGCTTCAGATTCTGTGTCTCCCTCTCTCTTTGCACCTCCCCTGCTTATGTTCTGTCTGCCTCTCTCTCAAAAATAAACATTAAAAAAAAAAAAAAGATTTGCTCAGGCTATGTGGTGGGTACATGGATATTATCTATAGTTTTCTGTATATTTTGCATAATTAAAAAAAGAAAGTCTCCCTTTTTATTTGTCAATCTACAACAAAAACATTTAAAGGATATCCTCTCTCAGGAAAGAATTTGACTCTAGAATTTTAATTTATGAAGATATACAACAAGTACCCAAAAGTTTAAATATAAGCAAGTTTATGGTACTGAAAATTAGAACTAAACTCCTTGAAGGCTTTATCTACTTTATTTATTTTATTTTTTTAACGTTTATTTATTTTTGAGACAGAGAGAGACAGAGCATGAATGGGGGAGGGTCAGAGAGAGGGAGACACAGAATCCGAAACAGGCTCCAGGCTCTGAGCTGTCAGCACAGAGCCCGACGCGGGGCTTGAACTCACGGACCGCGAGATCATGACCTGAGCCGAATTCAGCCGCTTAACCGACTGAGCCACCCAGGCGCCCCGGCTTTATCTACTTTATACCTGCGTCCTCTGAAGAACCAGCACTGAACTTAATATTAAGCCTTCAATAAATACATGTGGAAATAATAAGTCAACAGATGTACTAAATGTCAAGAGGCAGGTAAGTATGTAATATGTTAGAAATTTTACCACCAAAAATATTTAAAATTTATATTCTGATATAAGTATAAATATTTTGATTCATATTTCTACCCAGGTATGCCAGAATAAA
The DNA here is from genome assembly GCF_046562875.1 of Panthera onca. NCBI lineage: Eukaryota > Metazoa > Chordata > Mammalia > Carnivora > Felidae > Panthera > Panthera onca. Next base: position 169,950,107 of record NC_138346.1, on the reverse strand, counting down.
GATACTTCCCTGAACTTCCCTTCCCTGTTAATTCTCTCTCTCTTTTTTTATGTTTATTTATTTATTTTGAGAGAGAGAAAGCATGAGTGCAAGTCAGGGAGGGTCAGAGAGAGAGGGAGAGAGAGAATCCCAAGCAGGTTCCGCACTGTCAGTGAGAAGCCCCATGTGGGGCTCAATCTCACAAATTATGAGGTCATGACCTAAACTGCTGAAACCAAGAGCTGATGCTTAACCAACTGAGCCACCCAGGCACTCCCCCCACCCCCATTAATTCCTCTTTCTCCTAAATAGGTCTCAATCAAATTCAAGGGAGAGGCTAATCAGACCTTCATTGGACACTTAATACTTTTAGTCTTCCTCATACAGGTGCTCTCTCCTCCATCTCAACTGAATTCTCCTCACCAGTTCTAGCTGTCTCCTATGTGTCCTGCACCAATCTGTACCTCTGTCCTTTGTCACCCAGTACTTCTTCTCCCCCTGTAGTTCCTACTTTGATGAGCAATAACACAAACAAGAATTAATAATCTTTTTGAACGTCCACTGGTTATTACATGTATTATTTCATTTAATTCTCAAACACTTATGTGAGGTAGGGATTAGTATTACCCCCATTTTACAGATGCAGAGATTAAGACAGGTGATTAAGAAACTTGCTAAAAATTACGGACGCCTGGGTGGCTCAGTCGGTTAGACGTCCGACTTGGGCTCAGGTCATGATCTCGTGGTCTGTGAGTTCGAGCCCCGCGTCAGGCTCTGTGCTGATGCCTCGGAGCCTGGAACCTGCTTCCGAGTCTGTGTCTCCCCGCCTCTCTCTGCCCCTCCCCTGCTAGTGCTCTCGCTTTCTCTCTCTCAAAAATAAACGTTAAAAAAAATTAAAAAAAAAAGAAACTTGCTCAAAATTAGACAGAGGGCAGGTGAATTTTTCCCCAGAACTGTAGCTCCTGACTAGTACAAGAGCCTGCATTCACTAGCTAAAGGAAGATGAGGGGAAGGAGGAGGAAGAAGAGAAGAAGAACGTGTGTACTTGAATCTGACATGTCCAGCCTAGTGTGGCTAGAACTGCTTTCTCTCATGCTCACTTAGGCAGCTGCAGAGTTGGAGCCAAGTGACCTGCTGGTTTACAGCACAGGAGGGTGGTCATAGTTCAGGATGATGGGGCCTGAGTGCCCCATCCTGGATTTTTAGTGCAAATTTCCAGATTAATGGATGATCAGTGCATGGTTAACTGGTAAAATGGGGGTATCCTGCCCATTGGGACGTGTGGTAAGCCTCTGATTAGAGTTACTATCCAATCCAGGTGTGAGCCAGGGACAGGTGAGCAGAGAAGGATGAAAGCCATGATTATGGAGAGAATAGCACATCCACAGCAATACCTGAGGAGACTCTGAAGAAGAGAGATCAGAACCACGTTCCCTCCATCTTTCTTCAGGGATAGGTGAGACAACAGTGAGATAAAGATGCTAAATGCCTTGGAGATGGCAAAGAGGTCTTCTGCTCATCCAATTTTAAACACAGACTTCTAGCTCAATTCTGTGAGGCAGGCAGGGCAGAATTTACAGTCCCCATTTTACAGAGGAGGAAACTGAGGCACAGAAATTACATGGTTTGCAAAAGTTACGATATGAATGAATGGTAGGATTAAGACTGAAATGTGTGTGAACTTCCTGTCTCCAGGTCAGAGCTCAATCCTCTACACTTAGGCACTACCTGCCCACACGTGGCCTTTCCAGAATTTGCAATAGCGCCCCCTTCCTCCCAGCAGGAGTAGGAGGCACCCAATGGGGGCCAGGTTAGTGAACAGAACACTAGTTGGATCTCTGCCCCCTCCCCCCATGGCACACCCTACACCATCTAGGAATGGCATCCTGCTCTGCCCCACCCAGCTTCACTCTTAGATCCTGTTCCTCTTTACCCATTAAAATCCCTCCTCACCTATGTACTGTCCACTGAGCAGCTCTGGTCCTGGGGATGCCATGCCAAATGGTTGTCACAGGCAGGAAGTCTGTGGTTGGGGGCTATGCTTCCCAGGGTTCAACCTGATGGGTATAAGGATGGCATCCATTACCCAGGTCCTGCCTGATATGACCCCCCCAAACTCTGTCCTCATGAAGCCCCCCTTCTATTTAACATCTCCCCTATTACCAATGTCTTCTCTGGCAGCAAAGGACATCGTGTGATACAGTGCTTCGCACAGTGTGCATGCTCCATAAATATTAAATGATGACAGGACATTTTTTTCAAAAAGATGAAGGTTCCACCTCTTCGCACTCTCCTCGTTGTACATCTTTGCCAAGAGTGGGTTAAGATGGTCTGTCTTTTAGCAAGACTCAGGGTTTAGAGATTAGTGAAGTGAGAATTGGTCAGGTTTAATGGCACAGATAATATTTTATTTTTATTTCAATTTTAATACACTATCAACATGCAATGAAGTAAGATATACGGCAACACTTGAGGAAGGAACTGCCCTCCAACTTATCTTCAGTTACCAATTTGGGACCAGTTTCTGAAGTTATTTTTCTGCCAGTCTTGAGAATCTCAGAAAAATTTGGCTTCATCAAAATGATATATTAGGAAGGGTAAAGGTCACCTTAAACTTTGCACAAGAAATCAGAGTAGTGTTTGACCATGACACTTGGAAATTTTTCCCCCCAAAGATATAAAGAAGCTAGAAAAAAGGAAAACTTCTTTCCTCTGAACAATGAACTTTCTTCATTCTCTGATGGCATCCAAGATATTTATTTTGACCCCAGATACCATTAGATGTACAAATGGCTTAGCAAGCTAGGAAACTGATCTAGCTGTGAAGACCTTCAGGATTGTAATTCCTTATTTATGTCTGTGGCTCCATTGGACTGGGCATCCTTCAGGTCAGGGACCACATCTAATTCACCTTAGTGTCTCTATCACCCAGCACACTGCCTGGTACATAGAAGGTACCCATTATAAGTTTGATGAATAACAACAATAATAAAAATAGCTAACAGGTGTTGAGTATTTACAATGGGCCAAATGTCTCTGAGTATTTTATGGGTAGCATTTTACATTGAATATTCAGTATAACTTTATAGGGTGGCATTATGAACTGAATTGTGTTCTCCCCAAAATTCATTTGTTGAAGTCCTAACCAGTACTTCAACATGTGACCTTATTTGGAAATAGGGTTCATTGCAGATGCAGATGTAATTAGCTGCATAGAGATGAGGTCACACTTGAGTAGTGTAGGCTCCTAATAGAATATGATCAATGTCCTTATAAAAAGGAGAAATCTGGATATCGACATGCACATAGGAGAACACCAGGAGATGATGAGGTCAGAGATCAGGAAGATGCATCTACAAGCCAAGCAATGTCAAAGATTGCCAGCAAACCAGCAGAAGCCAGGAGAAAGGCATGGAACAGATTTTTCCCTCACAGCCCTCAAAGAAACCAAGCCTGCCTATATCTTGATCTCAAACTTCCAGCCCCCAGAACTGTGAGACAATATATTTTTGTCGTTTAAGCCACTCAGGTTGTGGTGCTTTGTGACAGTTGCCCTAGGACACTAATACAACATACTGTTATTATTCCCATTTTATAACTGAGGGAAACAGAGCCCCAGAGGAATTAACTTTACTGAGATCAAAGAGATAGGAAGCGTTGAGAGCAGGACAGGCACTCAGGCTGTCTGACTCCCCATGACTTACTACATGACTTTCTATGTGTGGGATGATGTCCCTGGCCTGCTGAGACATCTGAAGGAGCTGCTTCACCTCTCATTCTTGGGTTCCTCTTCATTGAGCCAAATGTATTGAGTGCCCATTCTGGGCATTGGAATACTTGCATAAAGGTAGGAAATATATCCTTTTCCCTCAAAGAGTTGACAGTACTGTTGGAAAGATGAGAAAAGTGAAGAGCCTACAACATATCAGGTGCTTTACACAGGGTATGCCAGACAACTCTCACACCACACTGTGAGGAAACTGAGACCTACAAAGTGACATTGTCAGCATCCTCACAGCTAGGAAATGACAGATCTGAGAGGTTCTGCCATGTCTGTCTGACTTCAGGACCCATGGCCTTTCTATTCCTCCTGTCACCCTACAAACCTACATAAAACAATCCAAGATTAAGATGTGAACAAGTGAATAATAATGGCCCCCACACGACTGATCAGGGCTCAAACCAGCTCCTTCCAACCCTGATACTGTGGCAGTGATAAGGCCAAGAGATGGGGTTAGAGAGGTGTGTGGGTATGTGTGTCCAGTGGTTTGGGATTTGAATACTCATGGTTACCTTATTTAACTCTCTCAACAGCTCAACAGGAAGACAGCACTTACACTCTGGATAATGTTTCTCACCTGGAGGAGTTTTCACCCCCTAGCAGACATTTGCCAACATTGGGGGCATTTCTGATGGTCACCACTGGGAGTGGGGTGGAGGGGGGTGTGCTACTGACCTCTAATGAGTAGAGACCAGCAATGCTGCTAAACATCCTACAGTGCACAGGACAGTCCACCCTCCAAGCAAAGAATTCCTGTCCCCAAGGTCAGCAGTTCTGAGGTTGAGGATCCCTGCTCCATTTGATGAAACTGAGGCTTAGAGAGGTAGAGACATTTGTTCAAGCTCACACTGCCAGTAAATGATGGGGCCAGGATTCATACTGAGATCTCTTGTGTCTAGGCTTAGTGTACGTACTACTCTACCACACTGCCCTCTTTTTGATATGAAACAGGAAGTCATATCCTAAGTTTGGGGGAAGAAGAAATGTTTGAAATGTTGGTTGGAAAAATATTTCTGGTAGCTGTATTGTGAGGAGAAACAGGAGAACTCAAATGACTCCCCTTCTTCCTAGGAATATTCTCTCCTCTCCAAACTACCTGGCTGTAGTAAATGCTGGGTTGCCCTATCTAGATCCCCCCTTTCTCCTAGCTGCTCAGCACCTCTCCCAGAACTACCCTGAGCCCAAGAGAGCCACCCTACCCAACAGCAAGCCCCCTGGTGGCTGACAGGTAGAAAGGTCTGGTCCCCTTGCCTCAAGATGGGACAACCCTGAAGGGCCATCCCAGCTGCAAAGCTCCCACAGCATTGGCTGGGGCCTCTTTGTGGTTTCATGTATCCCTCTGCCAGCCCTGCTTCTGTCACTCCCTCAAAGGTGCTGTTTTCCAGTAAACCGCCTACCCACAAAACTCCATCTCAGAGTCCTCGCCATAGGAAACCTGATGTAAGTTGCTAGTTAAAAATGATCATTTGAGTACTGTAAATAGCTCATGATGTAACAGTAAGTGAAGAAAATCATAACAAAGACTAGATATATGCTAGGATACCAATTCTATATGAAAGAAGACAGCAATAGTGATTAAAAGCTTGAGTTCCAGAGAGAGACAAACCTGAGTTCAAATACAACCTCAACAAGTACTAGCTGTGCAACCTTGAACAAATTGTGTAACTCCTTCAAACCTGTTTTTTTTTTTTTCATTTACAAAATGAAGACAATAACAATACCTACCTCTTGGATTGCTATGTTAAGAGTAAATGACTTGGCACATGTAGAATATTTAGCATGGTGTTAACTCGTTCAGGAAAAAAAGACTGGAAGGAAATCTGATATGATGTTAATGCTCAATACCCATGAGTGTTGGGGTTAGAAGAGACTTTTATTTTCTTTTCAATTCTCCATACTTCCTAAAATTCTACCATTAACAAATTATAAAGGACATCTATGGTTATAGCATCATTGCCTCCATCTCAGCTGTGCTTAATTTTCATTTGGGGACAATAGTCCAGAGATGCTGGCTCCATGTTTCAACCACTACTCCCATGACCTGCATGGAGCATATAACTGAGACCGAGTCAGTTTGTTAGTCCTGGTGGCCCCAGGGACTGTTTCAGGGTAGGCACATGACCTAAGCCATTCCAATCAAAGAGAGTTTTTGGACTTTTTCTTGGAATACTGGGACAAAAGAGGACACTCTATCACATGCTGTGAATGAGGAAGTACTTGTCTTAGGAGCTTTGATAGCCATCTTGTAACCACAAGATGAGCCTGCCTTAAGGTGAATACCTTGGAAGGCAGAGCTAAGAAAAAAGCAATCTCGTCTCTGGTGACACATTGACTCTCTGGATCAAAACACAACCTATCTCTAGACTTTCTCTAGACTTTTCAATTACATGAGTAAATAAATTCTACTAATTATTCAAGTAAATTTAAGTTGGTTTTCCCACTACTTACAACATAAGGACTTTTGAAACACTTGCATTATTTTCATAGTTACAGTCAGTTGGGCGTCTGACTCCAACTCAGGTCATGATCTTGCGGTTCTGGAGTCCAAGCCCCACATCAGTCTCTGTGCTGACAGGAGCCTACTTCAGATTCTGTGTCTCCCTCTCCCTCTCTCTCTGTGCCCCTCCCTCGCTCATGCTCTCTGTCTGTCTCTCTCAAATAAATATTAAAAAAAAAAACAAAAAAACCCCACTCCTTCCACAGGGCTAGATCAAGCCCCTCCTCCTCCAAGAGTGGTCACAGACAGTACTAGCTGAGGCTGCCTTTCCCATCAGTGAATGGCTCTAGTCTTCATTGTTTGGATCTTCATCTGACATTAAATGAACTCATGCCTTCTGTTGCTCTCTGTCCCAGATGTATATATTTTGTCTTCCTAGGGAGTCAGAAAATGGCTTGAGAATAGGGGTCATGTCTTGTCATTCTTTCATAAATCTTACAATGCCATTTTAGAGATCCCACAGGGTCCTTTTCCCCAGGTCTCACATTAATGAAAAACTTCGATTTAGACTAACATTATCTCTACTGTGGCAAATATAATTTAAAAAAAAAAGTTTAAAGAGGAGAACAAAAACAAAACATTATCTCTAAAAGAGGTTAAACAAATAGTTGTACCTTGTATATTAGACACATTAATTTGTCAGTAAATACTTTACCTTGCCAGTAAAATGACTAAAATATATAATTACCATTATCCTGTTTAGATGTTTCTTAATTTTACATATAGAGAGAGGAATTTCCAGAGATTGAAGATGTCCTCTGAAATGTCTTCGGTACCAAGTACAGTGTGAAGGACAGCATTTACAAAGTCATTTCATTCCCAGGGCACTTGGGTGGCTCAGTTGGTTAAGCACCCTACTTCAGCTCAGGTCATGATCTCACACTTCATGAGTTCGAGCCCCACCCACATTGGGCTCTGTGCTGACAGTTTGGAGCCTGGAGCCTGCTTTGGATTCTGTGTCTCCCTCTCTCTCTGCCCCTCCTCCACTCTCACTCTGTCTCTCTCTCTCTCTCTCTCTCTCAAAAATAAGTAAACATTTAAAAAAAAGCAATCACAAAGTCATTTCATTGCCAAAGCTTGAAGGAGCCTAAGTGTTCATCTAGTGCAATCCTTTTACATTCCAGTTGAGGAAACTGAGGCCACACAGGCAGAGGGACTTTAAGGCAGCACCACTGATTGGTGTCAGAGCCAGGCTTTGAACTCAGGTCTTCTGGGTATCTAATAAAAACTCATTAAATTGAATAAAACATACCACTAGAATTACCTACAAAATACTGTGCAAATTCACCTTGTAAGGTGCTCCATAAATGCTTCGATAAGAGTTTTAAAGCAGGTTCAAAGTTGTTAACTCATTTTTCAACTTGTCCAAGGCCCCATATGATATAGAGCACTAGGCTGATGTAGGAAGGGATTTTTCTCCACCAGTCAGTCAGGTGGCTTATTTCAGCCCCCGGAGTAGCTGTTAATCAGGTTTCAATAGACTTCAGCGTTTCACTCAGAACCTGTTGGCAATCCTAAAACTCTACCGATCCTGTCATCTCTGCAAAATGAGCTCCAGCTATGGCCCCATCTGTTTTCAGTTTTATTGAGGGATCCCTTCAGAACAGTTCCTGCTGCAGCATTAATACGGACCTCAGCAGGGACCCCCTTCTTTACCCCGAGCTGCTCTCTCAGGGTACAAATGATGTGCTCCCACTCCCAGAGATTTAATAGCATCAAGGCAAGTTTGTAATGTGCTCTTTGTCCCAGTGCCAGTCCAGTCCTTCCCATGCACAATGTGGGAGCTATTTGGAGCTAGTGATACTCTTCTCTGAGCTGTCAGACCCTATCTGATTTTTTCTTTACAACTTTGCAGAGAATTCTCTTGCCCTACTTCTTGATTTTTCTCAAACCTGTTGAACCATTCCTGTGACACTTCTGCATCCTTCTATCCCAACCTCCTTGGCCAAGCAGATCTAACACAAATATCATCTAACACGCTGAGCAACCACTAGCAGCCCAACTTGGATCTAAGCAGAGTATCTCATTCAAACTTCTGATCACCTATGGTAGGTATTTGCTATCAGCCCTCTCAGTTGAGGAAACTAAGGCTTCAGAGAGGTTAAGTAACTGGTGCAAAGTTACATTATTAAGAAAAGTCATATCATTAAGAAATTTTTGTGTTGGGATTTTTGAACCCAGGCAGTTCATTTCTAAGGTTAGGATTCTTTTTTTTTTTTATTTTTTTTTCAATATATGAAATTTATTGTCAAATTGGTTTCCATACAACACCCAGTGCTCATCCCAAAAGGTGCCCTCCTCAATACCCATCACCTACCCCCCCTCCCTCCCACCCCCCATGAACCCTCAGTTTGTTCTCAGTTTTTAAGAGTCTCTTATGCTTTGGCTCTCTCCCACTCTAATCTAAGGTTAGGACTCTTTACAAATGCACTGTCCTATCTCAAAGTTTATGAAAGTGATTCCCTTGGAATCTGCTCACATCGCGGCCACCCATATGCAAATGACCACCAACGCTACCTTGATAGTAGGCTATCCATTAGGCACTATAGTCACTTTGCTTAGAAACTATGGCTTTCCATGAAAAGTATTTGAAACCTCAAAAATTATTCTCCCCCAAATATTAATAGAACATTGCAAGAGGGCAACACAAAAGATCCTTGTGATATGGAACAGCTCAGCATCTTTATTATGTTGGAATATACACAGGTGATAAAATTGCTTAAGATTTAACACACACACACACACACACACACACACACAAATGAGTACAAGTATAATGGGAAATCTAAAAAACATGATGGATAGTATCACTGTCAATATCCTGGTTGTGATATCATATTATAGTTTTACAAAATGTTAGGGGTAAGTGGGCAAAGTATGTAAGAGACTATTAGGGGTAAGTGGGCAAAGTATGTAAGAGATCCCTCTATATTCTTTCTTTTTAAAATTCTTTCTTTATTTAATATAGTTTATTGTCAAGTTAGCTAACATACAGTGTATACAGTGTGCTCTTGGCTTCGGGAGTAGATTCCCATGATTCATCACTTACATACACAACCAGTGCTCATCCCAACAAGTCCCCTCCTCAATGCCCATCATTTATTCTATATTCTTTCTTAAATGTACATGTGAATTTACAATTTAAAAAAAACATGGAAAATAAGAACATTGCAAAATAAAAATTAATCGTGTTTAAATGTTCACAAAATGTAATATTATGTCAATTGGTTCAGTGTAATAAGTCAATGATTGCATCATTTTTATATATAAATTTAAGTCACAAAGAAAATTAAATAATATTTAGCAAACTTAATATTATTAAAATCCTTTCAAATTTTGTATGGAAGAAAAAAAATTGTGTATGATTTTGGACGTGACTGCATTGTGATGTATTTGGTATGATGTGGGTAGAGACTTCAAAACTAAGAATGTCTAAGGCCTATTAAGGTATAAATGACCCTGTTTGCCACCCAGACTTCTTATCCTACCTCCAGTGAAGTATGATCTCTTGAGAGGGATCCAAACTTATCATCTCTAAAAGTAGGCTCCTTATCTCTACAGAATCATTATTTATTTCTGCATTCTCTTAATTGCTAATGGTCCACAAATTGGCATAATCTTCCTGAAGGTAAATTTGGCAATATGTATCAAGAATCTCAAAATTCTACTACCCTTTGGCCAAGGAAATGGTAGTTCTCACTTTTGGAAGACTAAGGACCTCAGAGTGATGAGGTTGGGTGATTTTTATTTTTTTCTTTATATTTTTCTGTATTTCTTAGTTTCAAAACTTGGGAGAAAGGGAAACTGAAAAAGGCAGTTCCAATGTTACTAGCCATGAGGGAATTCCTTAATCTCAAATTCAGTGTTATTAATAGGACACATAAAAATCATGAAAAATGAAATACTAATACAAGAAGTATAAATAAAAAAGAAGAAATTTTCAAGTAGTTAAAAAGCTCAATTTCCTGGGAGTCAAAGGATTGCAGATGAAAAGACAGGTAATCATATTTTATCCAACAGATTGGTGAAGATTAAAGAAAATTGTAATACCCAGGGTTGGAATGAATGCAGGAAGCTAGGTGCTGCTAGTGGAAGTATAAATTCTTATAATCCTTTAGTAGTAATTTGGTGATACATACCAAGAACTTAAATAATTCTCTTACCCTTGGATCCAATAATTTTCTTTCTAAAAATTTGCCTAAGAATCCAGGATGTATACAAAAATATTTATGCATAATGCTATAAAAATTTATATAGGAATGTTGTAGAGTTATTCATAATAGAAAAAAGAAAATAATCTAAAATGTCCAACATTAGGAGAATGGTTAAACTATTATGTATTAGTATTATTGGAGTACTGCAAAGCACATTAAAAATGATAGCAAAGAGGAATATTTAAAGACATAGAGGGATAATTATGTTTCTTGATAGAAAGGGGGGGGGGAAGCAGATTATAAAACAAGAGAAATACAATCCTATTTACATAAACACTCTCTTTACACATACATAAACACATACTACACATGAATATAGAAAACAGAAATTTTGGTTATATGCCCAAATGGTAAAGATCATTTTTCTGAATGGTGGAATTAAGGAAAATTGTTCTCTTTGATTTGGCCTATATTCTTAAAACAGAAACTGAAAAAAGGAAAACATTACTTTTGAAATGAAAATAAAACCCAAACCTTTTAAAAACAAAACAATAAATAAAAAGTATATTTGAATGCCCTCTGAATAGACTAGAACTTACCTCTGGAGAACAGTTATAGACATAAGGTCAAAAGAACCCTGGATATGCCATATATAAAATAAAGTTAATGGTGCCATTTTTTTGTTCACCACACATGGGTGTTTGAGGATTAGAAAAGAAAGTGGATTCAAAGAAGACACTTTAAAACCATATCTATATTATTATTGCTGTTATTATACTTGATAATATGCTATATCTTGTATGATAAAATGTGTCACCAAGAAAAGTATTTTTTGTTGTTGTTTAAGAAAATCATTCCCTTTTTTTTCTTATACATTTTGTTACACAGTAGTGAGTCTGATAACCAGATGATCATCTCAATAAATGAGGAGAAAGCATCTGACAAAATCTAACACTTTTTCATGATAAAAATACTCAACAATCAAGGAAGATACAGGAACTTCTTTAGCCTGATAAAGGGCATCTACAAGAACTTTACAGCTAATGTCAAACATAATGGTCAAAGTCTGAAAGCCTTCCCCAAGATCAGAAACAAAACAAGGATGTGCACTCTTAAGACTTCTTTTTTTTTTTTTTTAAGTTTATCTTTATTTATTTTGAGAGAGACAGACATGGTGCGAGCAAGGGAGGGGCAGAGAGAGAGGGGGAGAGAGAGAATCCCAAGCAGGCTCTGTGCTGCCAGAGCAGAGCCCAACATGGGGCTCAAATCCACAAAACCGTGAGATCGTGACCTGAGCTGAAGCCAAGAGTCGGACGCTTAACTGACTGAGGCACCCAGGCGCCCCTCAAGACTTCTATCCTACATTGTATTAGAAGTTCTAGCCAAGGCAATTAGGCAAGAAAATGAAATGAAAGGCATCCAGAATGGAAAGAAAGAAGTAAAACTATCTTCTATTTGCAGATGACATGATCTCGCATACAGAAAATCCTAAGGAATACACATGCGCGCGCGCACACACACACACTTATCAGAGCTAATAAACAAGTTCAGCAACATTGCAGGATACAAGATAAATATACTAAACTGTATTTCTTTACACTAGTAACAAACAATCTGAACATAAAAATAAGAAAACAATTCCTTTTCAATAGCATTAAAAAGAATAACATACTGGGGAACAAATTTTTAAATTTTTTAAAAATTTTTATTTATTTTTGAGAGAGAGAGACAGAGCTAGGGAGAGGCAGAGAGAATGAGGGAGACACAGAATCCAAAGCAGGCTCCAGGCTCTGAGCTGTGAGCACAGAGCCCCATGCAGGGCTTGAATTCACAAACCACGAGATCATGACCTGAGTTGAAGTCAGATATTTAACTGACTGAGCCACCCAGGCGCCCCAGGAATAATTTTTTAAAAAGAAGTGTAAGTCTTAAACCCTGAGAACTACAAAACATTGTTGGAAGAAAGGAAAGAATTTCTGCCTAAATAAATAACAAGACATGGATTGGACGATTCAGTACTGTTAATATGTTAATATTAATACCCTAAATTGATTTAGAATTCAATACAATCCTTATCAAAATTTCAAGTGCCTTTATTTCTGCAGAAATGGACAAGCTGATCCTAAAATTCATAAGGAAATGCAAGAGTAGCCAAAATAATTGTCAAAAAGAAGAACAAATTAGAAAGACTCACTTCCTAATTTCAAAACTTACTAAAAACCTACAGTAATCACAACAGGGATAAGAATAGATATATGGAACAAGGGAATAGAATTAAAAGTCCAGGAATAAATATATACATCTATGGTCAATTGATTCAACAAAGGTGTGAAGATAATTCAGTGGAGAAAGAACAACCTTTTGAGGAAATGATGTTGGGAAAAATAGATATCTACATGAAAAAGAATGAATTTGGACCCTTACCTCATATGATATACAAAAATTAACTCACAGTGGATCCAAGACCAAAATAGAGGAGCTAAAATTATAAAACCCTCAGGAGCAAACCTAAGTGTAAATCTTTGTAACCTTGAACTAGGCAATAGCATGACACCAAAAGCACAAGCAACCAAAGAAAAAATAAACTGGATTTGATCAAAATTAAAAACTTTTATGTGTCAAAGGACACTAACAAGTAAACAAAAAGACAACTCATAGAATAGAAGAAAATATTTGCAAGTCATATATCTGATAAGGGTTTAGCATTCAGAATATATAAAGAACTCTTACAACTTAACCATCAAAAGACAAACAACCCAATTTTAAAGTGGGGCAAAGGATTTGAATAGATTTTTCTCCTCAGAAGATACGCAAATGGCCAATAAATGCATTAAAAGATGCTTAACGTCATTAATTGTGAGGGAAACGCAAATCAAAACCACAATGAGATAATCACTTTACACCCATAATAATGGCTTTAACAAAAAGGACAGACAATCACATGTATTGGTGAAGATATGTAGAAATTAGAACCCTCATACATTGCTGGTAGAACTGTAAAATGGTGTACTCACTGTGGAAAACAGTTTGGTTGTTCCTCAAAAAGTTAGACACAGTGCTACCATATGGCTGAGTAATTGCACTCCTACATTTATACTCAAGAGAATTGAAAACAGTGGCTCCTGGCTGGCTCAGTCGGTAGAGCAAGCAACTCTTGATCTGGGGGTCCTAAGTTTGAGCCCCAAGCTGTGCATAGAAATTACTTTAAAAAAAGAAAAAGAAAATTGAAAATATATGTTCACACAATAACTTGTGCATGAATGCTTATAACAAGCATTCAGAATAATCAAAGAGTGGAAATAACCCAAATGTCCATCAAGTGATGAATGGATAAACAAAATGTGGTATAGTCATACAATGGAATATTATTCAGCCATACCAAGGAATGAAGTACTGATATATGCTACAAGATGGATTAACCTTGAAACATTATGGTAAGTGAAAGAAGCCAGATACAAAGGGCCATATACTACATGATTCCATTTATGTGATTTATGTGAAATATCCAGAATAGTCAAATCCACAGAAACAAGGTTTCTTTTTTAGGCTGATGAAAATGTTCTGGATTTAGCTAGTGATGATTGCTGCACAGCCTTGTGAATATTCTAAAAATCACCGAATTGTACGCCTTAAAATGGTGGATTTTATGAATTATACACCTTATGATGGTGGGTTTTATGAATTGTACACCTTAAGATGGTGGATTTTATAGTATGTAAATAATATCTTTAAAAAAATAGAGTGAGTCTGGATGCAATGTGGCAGTCTCAGCTGAACCAGACCCCCATTTTGGTGGGCAGTTGGCTTGGAAGCTGCTTTCCCAACCAACTAGCCTAGAGCAGTAGCTAAGCCTGTGCAGTTGCTAAGGAAGCCAGAGCAATGTGTGTGTGTAAGGGGTAGGTGTAGAGCTGGCAACAAGGGAGGGCTGGTAACTTGCACACCTCTGACTTCTTCCATACAGACCAACAGATTTCCCCACATGCTCTAATCTTTCCCTCCTTGGTGTCATTTGACTTTTTAAAGATGAAGCTCAGGGGGCGCCTGGGTGGCGCAGTCGGTTAAGCGTCCGACTTCAGCCAGGTCACGATCTCGCGGTCCGTGAGTTCGAGCCCCGCGTCAGGCTCTGTGCTGACGGCTCGGAGCCTGGAGCCTGTTTCCGATTCTGTGTCTCCCTCTCTCTCTGCCCCTCCCCCGTTCATGCTCTGTCTCTCTCTGTCCCAAAAATAAATAAAAAAACGTTGAAAAAAAAAAAAATTTTAAAGATGAAGCTCAGGACTTGGGTTGCTCTTCACCTATAGCACCAACCGGCCATTGCAATCAACTTCCACTATGCTTCCCCTCCATAATCACCTTTTCAATACTAATAGAAACAAGCTTTAAAGATTTTTATTTTAAAATGTAGCCAATAAAGTTAAGTGTTTCTCAGGAAAATCAGCACTGGAGTGTTGTCATCCTCTCCTCCCCAGAGTTTTGTCAATATTTTATCTTCATTAAAGAGGCTAAAGATTTTTATATTTCCCAAGCTGAGCCAACCCTAGGGGTACTGTCTCCCAATTCACTTAACAGTGAAGCTCGCGTGGTTCTTTTTCTGTAAACTCTAGGCCTGGGGAAACAAGAGCTGGAGCTAGGTTTCACAGCCTTCCCTGCGTGGGTTAAGGATCACCTGTGATACTAATAATTGTTGTCTTTGGTAACTTCTACTTGAACAGTAACAAAAGGTATAAATCACCCCCAAGGCTCTTAATTACTCCCATTAACAGTTGCTTTGTTATCCCGGATGCAGAGCAGTTTCACTGCTCTGTGAGTACACACTGTGAGTACAGAGCTACAAGCCTGGCTTCAAGCCAGGAGTTAAAATAAGTTATGCTAAATGGATGGCTCAATTGTTCCCCTGGACTCTCTCTAGGTTTGGGGGATGTGGGCCTAAGCGAATGAACACTATAGGAGTCCGGGGTCTGTGCATCTTCTAGGAGTTCCTTGGGGTGTTGTGCTGCGTCTTGCCATGGTTATTTTATTTTTCTAATCTTTCTTAGTTTTGCTTCTAGTGTCAGTGTTTTCTTCCTCCCTCCCTCTCCTTTATCCCACCCTGTGCCACTACAAATCTTTCTTCTTTTCTTCCATGCATTTGGTAACTTGCAAAAAATATAAGTGTAAAATTTAGGAGGAAAATCCATAAAAGAAAGAAAGAAAGAAAGAAAGAAAGAAAGAAAGAAAGAAAGAAAGAAAAGGAAAGAAAAGAAAGCCACTCAGCCATTCAACTGGGGTATTTGAACTGGAAGCCTGGATATTTTAAGCTCTCCTTTTCAAAAAAATGCCACAGTACTTAGGTTACCTATACAGTCAAATCTCAACTCCTCAGCAAGGAATTCAAGAAGCTTCATGATGTGGCCTCAATCTCCCTTTAAGTTCACACCCAGCTGCCATTACGAACTGTGATCCTCTAGAGCACAGGCTTTGTAAATGGGGGTCTGACCCAGCACATTCACTTCCTCACCGTGTGACCCTGGTCAGATCATTACACTTGCTGTGTGACCCTGGACAGATCATTTACACCTGCTGAACTTCAGATATCCTACATGTACCTAACTCACAGATCAGGAGGGTTAAATAAGATGATACCTCATAGTGTTTAACACAGTTGGCACAAAGTAAGTTCTTAAAAATGTGAGATGCCACCTGAGAATCTGAAAAGTATGCCCTTTGCTTTTAATTATAACTAATTTTGAAGATTTTCAGGTCAAATGCCCCAACTGTCCTTCACCAGCACCCTGCCCCATGGCTCTGTCTTCTCCATTCACATTCTCAAAACTTGCATTGAATCTTTAAGCTGGACCTGGCTTCCTTCTGCCTTGATTCTGCTTCCCCCCACTGGGTTTTAAACTTTTTGAGGACAAAGATTATATCCTGCATGTTTGTTGAGTGAATAAATAAATAATAAAGAAATGAATGATTATGAAGAAATGCATGTCAAGTGAACACAGACCTTTCAGAAATAATGAACCTTTTCCAGACATCCTGATGTATCAAGAGTCTTAAAACTGCTACCTAAGAAGAAATAACCTCAAAAGCCTTAAAAAATTCATTTGGTAACAAAAAGTATGCTCCTATTGTTTTTCCTCCCCTCAAACTTCCTTGGAATTTCCTTTCCACTGAATCAGCCAAAGCTAGATCACAGGACTACCTTTCCATCAGGAGCCAACCCATCTTTCCTTGAGGTCAAGGAATCTCCTTCTAACACATGAAAAAGCCCAGGCTCTGTTAGTGGAGTCCAAGAACTGGAGAGGAAACAAATCTCAGTCTCCTTCTCTGTCTCTGTTTCTGTCTCTTCCTCTCTTTCCACATATGTACACATACATACATAAGAAGTGATCAAAATCTCAACGGTGGTTAGGCATTCCTGGATGGCTGAGTCATCCGACTCATAATTTTGGCTCAGGTCCTGATCTCATGGTTCATGAGACTGAGTCCCAAACAGGCTCTGGATTGACAGTGTGGGGCCTGCTTGGGATTTTTTTTCTCCCTCTAACTCTCTCTCTCTCTCTCAAAAAAACAAAAGCAAAAACCTCAACAGTGTTTATATCTGAGTAGTAAGAATTTGGATTCATTCTCTCTCTCTCTCTCTTTTTTCTTTCTGTTATTTCCAAGGTCTCTATAACAAATATTATTACCATGGTAATTAGAAAAAAAGTTAACAAGAGTTCAATGGGAGGAAAATAAAGCCTCCAAAGATAGAAATACGTGCTAAAGCCATAAGCCCAGATTTTCTAGGACAGTTCTAACTAAATACTGGATTCCACTGACCCCAAAGTACGCTCTTTTCATCTATGTTATGACAGTCTAGGTGAGATGCTCCTTTAAAAACCTGATTAACATAGGAAAACAAGCCACACCGGGGCCCTGGGGCCACAGTCTCAGCTTGCATAAGTCATTTGCATCATGGCAGCTATAGGCCTGTTGCAGCTCCAACTGCACTGGGAACATTGAAACAAAGCTCTTCCAAGCGCATAGTTGAAATAAACAGCATGCATGATCCTATCTTCATTATCATCACTATTATCACCACCAACATTTATGGAACTCTTGTTACTTGCCATAAACAGCATTAAATGCCTGCATTTTCTTACCTCACAACAACCCTCAAGTAAAAATCATTACTGTTTTCCAAGGAAGCAGAAACTTAGAAAGATTATCATCAGAGAAAACATTCACTTTACCATATTATACTTTAAACCAGTTCGTGTGAGAGGGGCGCCTGAGTGACTCAGTCAGTTAGGCATCCAACTTCAGCTCAGGTCATGATCTCACAGTCTGTGAGATGGAGCCCTGCATTGGGCTCTGCGCTGACAGCTGGGAGTCTGGAGCCTGCTTCAGATTCTGTGTCTTCTGCTCTCTCTGCCCCTCCTCCACTTGTGCTCACGCTCTCTGGCTCTCTCTCTCAAATAAATAAATAAATATTAAACCAGTTCATGTAAGAAAGATATATAGACAATTGGGTGAAGAATCTAATCTGTGGAAAGAAAAAGAAGGGGGTGGGGGGAAGGCTGCCAAGCTAAAGTCAGTCAAAACACGCATGTGCTTCTGCAGCCCAGAAATGAGACCCACTAAAACTGACAGGGGACAGAAAGACCACAGGAAAAATGTTTGCACTTGAGGGTCATTATTTCTGCAATGTGTAACCTGATTGGAATTCGGGATGCCTCTGTACACATGGAGCGGAGACTGGTCCCAGGCTGGGTGGCAAAGATTTTGAATTAGCATGCTGCCCGAATCATTCAATAGTTCTTTTTCTAATAATGAAGTTATTATTTTTAAAGGCATAGCATATCTGAGATCTCTTGTGTCCCTTTAATAGGCTTTATTTTTGTTGTTGTATAGTTTTATTTCATTGCTTAGGCTAAGGTGAAGCTGTAATTCAGTTTAAATGCTATATGTTACAGGAGAGCTGCTTACAATATATGGTCTGAGGAATTTTTGGAAACTTATCTTTAGATGTTATTGGCACAAAATAACAGCCTAGAGTTTGGTCCTCTGGGTGTAAAAGACAGATAAAGCTTCCTGTGGCTTGACAACTTATAAAAGTTAACCCTGCCACAAAACATGTTGGCGGGCGGGCGTGGAGGGGGGGAAAGCTCTGAAATCCTTTCCTAGCTCTGGAATAGAAAAACCAGAGAGGGTTGTAAGAATCTAGAGAGTATAAGACTATGATCAGGAAAAATTCAAGATTTCTAATTTAGAAGTGACAAGCTACAGACAGAGAAAATTTTCAGAAGACACTCTGATAAAGGACTGCTATCCAAAATACACAAACAGCTCTTAAAACTCACCAATAAGAAAACAAACAACCTGATTAAAAAATGAGTCAAAGACTTTAAGAGACCACTCACCAAAGAAGAGATACAGAAGGCAAATAAGCATATGCAAAGATGCTCCACATCATAGGTCATCAGGGGAATGAGAATTAAAATGACAATGAAACACCACTATGTACCTCTTAGAATGGCCCAAGCCCGCAATGCTGGCAGCACCAAGTGCTGGCCAGGATGCGGAGAAACAGCTCTCATTCGTTGCTGGTGGAAATGCAAAAGAGTACAGCCGCTTTGGAAGACAGTTTGGCAATTTCTTTAAAAATTAAGCATATTCTTGCCATATGATACAGAAATCATGCTCCTTGGTATATACCCAAAGGAGATGAAAACTTATGTCCACACAAAAACCTAACCACAGATGTTTACAACAGCTTTATTCATAATTGCCAAAACTTGGAGGCAACCAAGATGTCTTTCAGTAGATAAATGATAACTAAACTGTGGTACATCCAGACAATGGAATATTATTCAGAATTAAGAAGAAATGAGTTATTAAGCCATGAAAGGACATAGGGAAACCTAAAAGCATATTAGTAAGTGAAGGAAGCCAATCTGAAAAGGCTACATACTGTATGATTGTAGGATGTCTATGTGACATCCTAGAAAAGACATAACTATGGAGACAATAAAAAAGACTAGTGGTTGCCAGGTATTAGTAGAGAGAGAGAGGTAAAGAGGTAGAGTAATGAGAATTTTCAGAAACTATTCTGTGTGATACTACAATGGTAGATAAACACTATTATACATACGTTAAATCCCAGAGCATGTATAACACCACAAGTGAATCTTCATGTAGATTATAGACTTGGGTGATAATCTTGTGTCAGTGTTGGTTTATGGATTGTGGTGGGAGAGATTGTGCATGTGTGGGGACAGTGGGTACTTTGTACTTTCCACTCAATTTTGCTGTGAACCTAAAACTTCTCTAAAAAGTAAAGTCTATGTTTTTAAAAAAAGAAAACTGTGTGTGAGGGGTGCCTGGGTGGCTCAGTCAGTTAAGCGTCTGACTTCAGCCTAGGTCATGGTCTCACAGTCCGTGAGTTCGAGCCCTGTGTCGGGCTCTGTGCTGACAGCTCAGAGCTTGGATGCCTGCTACAAATTCTGTGTCTTCCTCTCTCTCTGCCCCTCTCTGCCTGCACTCTGTCTCTGTGTCTCTCTCTCTCAAAAATAAACATTAAAAAAAGAAGAAAAAGAAGAAAGAAAACTGTGTGTGTGTGTGTGTGTGTGTGTGTGTAATCATTATCATCTTTTTTTAACAAGATTAATAAGAGGTAAAATTGTGAAACTGGAAAAAGTTTATCCTTGGGGTTTCCTGAGCTCTACATTGAGTCCCCATTCCCCATGCTAGAGTTCAGAGGCTTCTCTACCACATGCTAAGTATGGTGTTTAAATCCATAGGATGGGGACGCCTGGGTGGCTCAATCAGGTGAGCATCTGACTCTTGATTTTGACTCAGGTCATGAATTCACAGTTCTTGAGATTGAGCCTTGCGGCAGGCTCTACACTGACAGCATGGAGGCTGCTTGGATTCTCTCTCTCCCTCTCTCTATGCCCCCCAACGTGCATGCTCTCTCTCTCCCTCCCTCTCTCTCTCAAAAATAAATAAATAAATAAATAAATAAATAAATAAACAAACAAACAAACAAACAAACTTAAAAAAAAATCCAGGGGCATCTGTGTGGCTCAGTCAGTTAAGCATCCGACTTTGGCTCAGGTCATGATCTCATCATTTGTGAGTCTGAGCCCCACATCAGGCTCTGTGCTAACAGCTCAGAGCCTGGAGCCTGCTTCGGATTCTGTGTCTCCCTCTCTCTCTCTCTCTGCCCCTTCTTCACTTGTGCTCTGTCTCTCTCTCTCTCTCTCAAAAATAAATTTAAAAAAATTAAATAAAAATAAATAAATAACTCCATGGAATAGTGGTGAACCAGTCCTGCCCTTATAAAGTTTACTATTCAAAACAGAAGAGAAGCATTAAACAAGTAATTACAGTAAATACATAGGTGATTGAATTGTGATAAGTGCCCTGAAATAACATAACAAGATCAAACCAAGTCAATGGACTCAGGGATGATTTTCCTGAAGAAGAAATTTAATCTGCAATATTAAGTTTGGCTAAGAAGCTAGGCAGGGCAAGATGTATTCTTAGGTTAGGGTGGGGCAGCTGGATAGAGAGAGGCTGGGCATAGGAAACACCACATGATCAGACTCTGAGGGAGGAGGGCTGTGGGGCATGAGGGAGAAACTGAAGGGTCCAGATGACTGCAACACTAAGAGTGTGAGAAGTGGGGAGAGATGGGCAGAGGACAGATTGAATTTAAACTACTCTAACAGCAAGGGCCAGCCACTGAAGGATTTTAAGCAAAAGAATGATGGTGTCTTATCTCTCATTTTATTTCCAGAACCTAACTCAGCGCTTAAAACATCATGGATGGCTCAATAAACATTTGAGAAAGGAAAGACGGAAAGAAAATGAGAAAGAGATGGGCATACTCATTTACTCAATTATGTACTACGTAATATGTGAAATTCCAGTTGTCTGGAGTTGGCAATGCACCCACTGACATAATTCATTTTCTGAGTGAAATCATCATGGTTATCATCATCACCATCATCCATTATTATTCAAAGAATCATTTTCTTCTCAAAAATCCCCAATATGTTATTAAAATTTTTATTATAATTTCAAATCAGAACATTCTCTTGTCAATTTTCTGTGTCCAAGATCTGGGGGTCACTTTACTTTCCATGTTTGCCATATCTGAAAATTTATGTGTATCTCTTGATGAGAGATATAAAACTCAACAGCAACTTTACTACTAATGATGAGAGGTATTGGTTTTTATTTGAAACCATTGCTCTTTAATGACCTAAATAGCTTTAGCACTTTTCTTAGGCTAGACAAAGGAATATTGATTTGCCTCTCCCCCCCGCCTCTCTCTCTCTTTTTTCCTGCTAGAGAAATCTTGCTAAAGGAGTGACTCAGCTAACCTGGCTCTTTTGGCATTTTCTCCCATAGTTCAGCTGGGATTCTAAAGAAGATAGAAATTCTAAGAATGAAGTGTTCTCCTTGTTGGCAATGCTATCCCAGAGGTAATTTACTTCTGTTCAGAGTCTAAGAGAAGCCCCTTCTGCTGTTTTGTGTAATGTTCTCTTCAGACAAATAGAAAATATGATCAAATATCATTTAAGTGAGGAGAAAATACTTCTTCAAGTTATGAGAAAGAGGAAGGAGGTAGAAGAGGTAGCCATACTTACAAATCAAATAAAGTCAAGACAACTAGAATGCAGATGTTTCCTAAGACCCTGGGCAAATAAGAAAAGGAAGAAAAGAAAGCAGGACAGTAAACTGACAAGGCCTTTGACAGCTCTCCCCCAAAGTGCTCAGGCTCCCTGGCAGCATTGAGTTGGGCTCCATGCAAACTATGGACAAGCATTACCTCTTACATTCCCAGAACTCAGCGGGTATCTGCCCTATAGTATATACTTTGTAAATGTGTGTTGAATGAAATGGAAGAAATAATGGGTAGATAAATGACCAAATAAGCAAACACAAACTGATACATTTTGGCTGTTACATATTGGAAAGGGGACAAATAACTACCATCTTGAAATTACTTGATTATCATACGCAGCAAAGCTGGTCAGGATGTACCTGTGTGTATGGAGGCCAAGGAGGAAAGATGGAGGTGAAGTGAAAAGTGTTATGAAAATACTTTAGGTTAGAGGTCATAAACTATTGCCAGCAGACCAGTCACCTGTTTTTGTAAATGAAGTTGTATCAGAGCCCAGTGACACACAATCCTTTATGTGTTGTTTATGGCTGCTTTCATCTATAATGACAGAGTTGAATAAAAAAAAAAGCCTAAAATCTTTACTATCTGGACCTTTACCAAAAATTTCTGCCCATACCTGCTTTAGGTCAAGGCAGAAGAGGATCAAATCCAAGGAGATCTAAGCAGGCAGGATCTGGCTGGAGTCATGGGACTGTCAAGAGAGTGAGAGTGTGAGGCTGAACCTCAGACACGTAAAATGCTAGAATTGGAAGGGACCTCAGAGTTCACTGGACCCACCTCCTCAACTTTAGAAGAAAAGACTTTGGCTCAGAGAGGAAAAACAACTTGCTCAAGGTCCCACGGTCAGTTAGTAGAAGCTTTAGGACTAGCAGACACCTGGTAAAACACCAGGTGTGGACTGTAACCAGCTCAGAGGTCCAGGGTGAGTCTGTTCCCTGATTGTACAGCAGAAACACAATTTCTGGGATCATGTCACATCTTGGGGCTCAGGGACACATGACTATTTCTCTTCTTTAAGAAAAAGGCAGTATCTAGGTGAAGAAGGGAGGGAATGACTTCTTTCCCCAATTTCTTTTTAATCTTCTGGACTTATGGTTGATTTTCTTACTAAATATGTGAGGGTCAATGCCACCCAACTCAAAATTAACTTTGCAAGAAACCTGGGGAGGCTTAGAAGTACCAGCAAGATGGGTGTGTGTTTTTTTAACCTATCCAAGAAGCCTCAGGGAGGAGCAGTTTTGACAGGTCCCATTAAGTGTTCTGTCAATTGGTAATGCCAAAGGCATTCCAAAACATAAACATAAACATAAACATAAACATAAACATAACATTAACATAACATTAACATAACATAACATAACATAACATAACATAACAACATAACATAACATTTCTGGGTAAATAATTAAATAAAGATAATGCCTACCAGGCTTGGAACCACTCTCACACAGCCCATGTTGAAGAAAAACAAGTTTTTCAAACTCCAGAGCAATCTGAAGTCCTGAACGGTAAAATAAATCCCAAATGTGTTAGAACAAGGCTTCCCAGTCATAGTCTAAGAAAACATTCCTTTGTGGTGTGAGCCCACCAAGTATCACTGGCTAAAGAAACAACTCCTTGCCACCAAACATGGCCAAGACAGGGTTCACTGAAGAACTGTATTGCTTTCCTGTGACCGTAGACTGTTAGCCTCCATTCCTGGGAAATGGTGGCTGTGGAAGAGACAGAGAGCTCATGCAGCCAGTCCCTTGGTCTATTAGGTAAGGAAAATGAGGCCCAGAGAGGTACATTTATTGCCACAGGTCATAAAACATAAAACAAACAAACAAACAAACAAACAAACAAAACTATAAGCCAGTTTCAGAACACTGGCCTCTTTTCAACATACTATACATAAGAAAGCCTACCATAGTGCCAAGCAAATAGTAAGCACTCAATAAACACTTGATAAACACTCAATAAACACATTCAGAATAAATGAATCAATGAATAAATTCAACAACTGTACTCTTTGAATGCTTTCTATGCTCTATACACAGATTTAGGCTCTGGGGACACAGTGTTGAACAAGGTCCCTGCTGTCATAGAGTTCACATTTGTGTGTGTGTGTGTGTGTGTGTGTGTGTGTGTGTGTGTGTGAGTAGTAGTAGTAGTAGTAGTAGTAGTAGTAGTAGTAATAGTAGTAAGGTAATTGGGGTAATGTATGTTGAGGAGGAGAGAAATAATTATAATAACTAATATTTAATAAAAATTTGCTACATGCCAGTCAAATACTGTTCTAAGCAGATGTCTTAGCTCAGGTAACATTAACAAAATACCATAGACTGGGTGGCTTAAGCAACGGACTTTTATTTCTTGAAGTTCTGGAGGCTGGGAAGTCCAAGATCAAGGTACTAGATGATTCTGTTCCCCAGTGAGGGCCCTCTTCCTGGCTTGCAGACTGTAACCTGCCCACTGCAGCCTCCTCAGGATATGGAGAACAGAGGAAGCTCTGGTTTCTCTTCTTCTTAGTACAAGAACACTAGTCCCTAATCCCATCATGGTAAACCTAAACCTAATTACCTCCCAAATGTCCAACCTCCAAATGCCATCATATTGGAGACTACTGCTTCAACATAGGAATTTGGGGTGGACACATTCAATCAAAAACAGCACTGTATACAAACCAACTCCTTTAAGACTCTTTTAAAAATTATTTTTATTTCATTTATTTATTTTTAAATGTTTATTTATTTATATTTAGAGAGAGAGAGAGCGGCAGAGAGAGAGAGAGGGAGAGAGAGAATCCCAAGCAGACTCCATATTGTCAGCAGGGCTCAATCTCACAAACTGTGAGATCATGACCTGAGCTGAAATCAAGACTTGGATGCTTAATTGACTGAGCTACCAGTCACCCCGAGGACTTTCAATAACATGTGAGGGAGCTACTCTTATGCTTATGTTTTACAGGTAAGGAAACTGAAGCACAGAGAGATTAAATAGCTTGCTCAAGGTCATACAGCTATAAATGGCAGAGCCAAGAATCAAACCCAGGCAGTCTGGCTCCATAGTCCAAAGTCTCATCCAAAGATCAAGTGACTGAGTGAGTAAAAAGATTAGTGAATAAAGAAATGAGTATGATTCTTCATTGTGAATATTTTGCAGAGAAATATGTTTCATGAAATTGATTTTTGGAAGTTACTTGTTTGTAAGTAAATCACAGCTATTCTTCGACATATGATCGGGTTACATCCTGATAAACCCATTATAAGTTGAAAATGCATTTAGTACGCTAACCTACCAAACATCACAGCTTAGCTTTGTCTACCTTAAACATGGTTAGAACACTTATACTAGTGTACAATCAGGCAAAATAATCTAACACAAAGCCTATTTTATAATAAAGTGTTGAATATCTCATGTGACTTATTGAATACTGTACAGAAAGTGAAAAACAGAATGGTTGTATAGGTACAGATGGTTATAAGTATATCAGCTGTTTACCCTCATGATCACATGCCTGACCGGGAGCTGTGGCTCACTGCCACTGTCCAGCATCACCCGTGAGTATCTTACCACACATTGCTATTCTGGGAAAATATCAAAATTCAAAATCCTAAGTATGGTTTCTACTGAATGTGTACTGCTTTTGCACCATAGACTATCATTTAAGACTATCATAGACTGTATAAGAAATTCTGAACATGGGAACTCTTTCTAAATCTTATTTGAAAAAATTTAGACACATAAATGGGTTTTTTTTTAAGTTTATATATGCAAACTTCTTTCCTCAGGTGACAGTTTTCAGATTATAAATCTAAACACGATGAACATCGCTAATGTTTAGTGAGCCTTACCATGTGTCAGGTACTAAGCACTCATTTTAATGCATTTAATCCTCATGTCCACCCTAGGAAGCAGGTGCTTATTCAACTTAACTTTACAGATGAGACAACTGAGGCACAGAGAGGTTAATTACCTTTCCCAAGGTTATAGAACTAATAAGTGGCAGAGTTGGAGCCTGAACAATCCAATTCCAGAGACTAGGAAATACTCCCCCTAGTGTCTCTATTTTTATTTAGAGCCATGTTTCTCAATCTGACCTCATCATGTAGGCTTCACCTGGGGAGCTTAAAAAAATGCTGATGCCTCGGCCCCATACCAATAAAATAAGGAATGGACCCTTGGTATTGCTCTTTTAAAAGCTCCATTGTAGGGGCGCCTGGGTGGCTCAGTCAGTTAAGTGTCCGACACTTGATTTCAGCTCAGGTCATTATCTCAGGGTCATGAGATCAAGCTCCATGTCAGGGCTCTTCCCTGGGTGTGGAGTCTGCTTAAGATTCTCTCTTTCTCCCTCTACTACTACTCCCTCTCTCTTTCTCTAAAAAAATAAAATAAAATAAGTAAAAGCTCCATTATAACTCTGATGCACAGTAAGAGTCCAAATACACTGACTTAGGGAACTTATAATTGCCTCAAACCCCCTCTATGCTTTGAGCTTTCTACTCAAAGCCAGCATCACAACAACCATCTTCCCAATGACATCTATGACTCCCAGTGACAGTTCGCAGCTCAGGTAGCAATGCTGGACCCCTTCCAAAAATTTCTATGGGTCCTGGAGACTCTGGTTCTTCTGAACTGCCAGATACACCTACTGGGTCTTCTTAGCACTACCTATAGAGAGGATCAAGTGGGAGCAAGTCTAATATATCCAAAATCACTCCCTTCCTTTTATTATGCCAGGAGCTGTACCAGGTGCTTAATATACACTGTTGGGGCACCAGGGTGGCTCAGTTGGTTAAACACCAGACTCTTGATTTTGGCTCAGGTCATGGTGTCACAGTTTGTGAGTTTGAGCCATTAATCAGGCTCTGCACTGACAGTGTGGAGCCTGCTTGGGATCCTCTCTCTCTCCCCTCCCTCTGACCCTACCCTGTTTGCTCTCTCTCTCTCAAAATAAATAAATAAATTTAAGAACTTAAGGAAAAAAACATACATTGTTGTCACTCTCCACTCCTGCGATTTGAAGGAGGCCCAATCAAATAGGACACTTCTTTCTACATGAGTTCTAAAGAAGTTGAGATAAGCAAAGGAGTTAGGCACATGGAGATCAAAATGTCAGCTTCACTAAAAATAAAGATTGCTCGAGAATATGGGGTAGGTGTGAAGCAACAATGAGCTTCCAGAATTGGACATTGAGCAGAAGTTTAGCAGATGGACAGATGTAAGCAAACCTGGAAAAGATACTCCACTGGCACTGTAATGCATGTTTATAAAGCACGATCCAATTGTAAGTTACTATTACTAAAATAGAAACTGCACAATGACTGCCTTACTCAGTGTAGGCACTATGCTTAATTATTATTAAGTCTACTACACAACAACAAACTAAGTGCAAAGTCATTTAAAAATTTCCTTCAATTTACATGTAGCTACTATTTGCAACATTTCCCCACACCAACCCCCCAGAAAAGTGAAAGAGAAGAGATTTTATTGTATTTCCATCTTTTATACTGTACTTATGGGCGCCATATGCAAGACACATGTGAAAGGCATAGCCACAGCACACCCCACATGGGCATTGCAAACCATTTACATTAGATTTTCCTGTTACAGTAGCTGCAGGCACGTAAAATGTTTATTACTGTTATATTGCCATTGCTTTCATTCTACATATACTTGCTGCTGAGCATCTGGTCTTGTGTTGCAAAGAATGGAGTGCATTGATGTTTTCTCTGAAACTCCAGTTTTCTTCCTTTAACCATACACTGGCCCTCCCTGGCCTTCTTCCCTGGCTAGTCCCAAAGGCTAGACAGAGTAAGTAACCTTGGTATCCATTGAACATAAAGAAGTCATGACAAAGATGGCTTTTGCTTAAAACAAACAATCAAACATAACAAATCTTTTTAATAATGAGGTAATCACTCTTCAAAGAGCAGTCCATGAAGTTATCCCCCCAGGTTTACTAAGAAGATAGTAGACCATGAACCTCAACTGCCATTTATCAGCTGTCTGACTTTGGGTAACTTATAAAACTATTCTATGTCCCCGATTCTTCATCTGCAAAGGGGGACCTGATACATAGGATGACTGTGTGCATTAAACATAATATTCATAAAGCACTCAGCAGAGTGCCTAGACCATAGTGGGTGTTCCCATAGGGGCAGCTGTCATTACCACTAAGTAAAAAAAACCTCTGTGAAACCACTGGTAAACTACAATGATTATAGAATCAATTGTCAAATGAGTGGTACTAATGATTGGTAATTTCAAAGTTGAGGGGTAAAGGTGTTCTGTGGGAAGGAATACACTGAATTTGGCTTTGAAGAAGGTCTAGAGTGGAATGGACAGTCAGTGGGTGATGAGGACATGAAAAGCAGGATAATGGCTTAATCAAGGGCATGGAAGAAGAAATGTGCATGGAATAATTTATGAACAGTGAATATAGCAGCTTGTTGGAGCAAAAGATTCACATGCGGTGGGAGGAAGAGGAGAGGAATGGGTAGCAGAAAATAGGATTGGGAAGGAATACTCAGAGAGCCCTTCCAGAAAAACAAATTTGGATAATTCCAAGGTAGTGGGGTACATTTGAATGTCTTTGAGTAGTGAGAAGATATGATGAAAGGAAGATTATCCTGGTAGTAATGGATAAGACAAAATGCATATCTTGGAGGTTCTTTTTTTCTATTTTATTTATGAATAAGACTATTTAAACTTTGATGAGGTTCAGGGGCTAAACAATGATTTGTAAAAAATTAACTTTCCCAGTTTTTGTCCATAATTTAGTAAATTATGAAATACTGCTATAGCTAACATGTGTACAGCTATATACAGTTATTGTAACATTAAGTAGCACATAAACAGTGGTCATAAAAGAATAAAATCCCACGACGTTCTCACCGTGGGGAGTTGTCTAATAGTGCCACAAAAAAACCCAACTTTGAGGTGACAACCTTCGGGTAGTGGGTCATAATCTTTTGGAATTGTGTTTTACTCTAGAAGTTTTCCCTTAATGACAAAAATTAGATAATACTACATTGGGAACTGCAAGAATTATAATTATAGAACACAACTGATGAAGATTTAAACTCTCAACTTGGAAAAATTATAGGCAACATGAAAATTCTCTAAAATAATTTTAAAGATCCAGAATTCAGGAGATAACTTTTCAAATCTGAACATGTAAAAAAAAAAAAAAATCTGAACATGTAACCACAATGACAAAGGAGAGGGCCTGAACAGGACAGTTTTCTATAGAGGAGGGATTAGTGTCAATGCCAGAACCAGAATACATATTATGTGTAGATAATTTTGATGATAGCCAAAGTTACTATTTATTGAGCAAAAAGCTGAGGTAATGATAGAGTATTTGGTCTTATTTCACTCTCATAAGAACCTATTATCTGCATCTTACCAACTAGGATATTGAGATTTAGTGTCACTTGATAACTTGTCCAAAGTCACACAGCTAATGAATGCAGGACTGAACTGGGATTTAATGGCAGCTCTGTATGACCTCCTAACTCAGGCTCTTTCTACTGTACCCACAAAAATGTGCAGGTACTCACACACACACACATGCACACACACACACGTCTATACATTTCCTGAGGGTGAATAAATATAATTAGCGTGTATAACATAAGGAGTCAAAAATTATCCATTGATTTTTATTATTTTCCTTATAAGGTCTTAAGTTTAAAGAATGAGTTGTTAAGAAGGATCTAAACTGGATGGTTCCAGGTGATGTCAGCAAGCACTGTCCTGACACTCCAGAAGGGCAGGCCAGGTACGCAGTAGCCCTTCATAAGGAGGCCTAAGTCAGTACCTTGGATTAGTTCTACTGAAACGCTTCTCATACTGTTCACATAGCTCACAATATCCCCATGTGGTCAGCAGGGTAGGTATTATTTTCTCATGTTAAGTGGAGAACGCTGGGTCCTAGAAGCTAAGTGGCTTCCTAAGGCCATACAGCTAGTCTGTGGCAGGGCTAGGATTCACATCACTCTTCTGACTCCAGATCTGGACTCCTCCCATTGCAACACAGCTGCTTCTAGAAGGTGAATCAACTTAGTATTTTAAATGTGAAACCTGGGTTTAAATCTACTGTGGTAGAGGTACTAAATTCCACCGATATTCAGTTTTCCCTTAAGTAAAAATACAGACAATAGATTGATGTGAAGACCAGACGAAAGAAAGGAAAACACAGCTCAAATTACTTCAGTCATGTATATTAGATCCTGAGCTTTCTGCAGATGATTTATGCAGAAGAAGTTGTTAAATACCCACTCTGTGTCAGGTATATGCTGGGTGCTGGGGACACCAAAATAACTGTCTTATTAATATTTGAATTTTTAGTGCTGAGCACAGTGGCAGTCAATTGCAGGGATGCATAAACATTATATGAATGGGAGGGATAAGAAGAAGAGGGATGAATGAACCAATTAAACATGGGTGTGAAAGAGGAATTTTTAACCTTGTACATCAATTCATTCATTCAGCAAACATATTGAGTCCTTGCTATGTGCACTATTCTAGGTATTGCAGAAGACACAAGAATAAATAAAGTATATGTTCTATTATCAAAGAACAGCATGGTATATTGGTAAGAACATAGGATTCAGAGTTAGAAGAACTACATCTTGAGACTCCATTCTACCACCTGCTAAGTAACGTTGAACACATTTCTGAGCCTCAGTATTCCTATCTATAAAGTGAGGATAATACTAACCTTTTATGATTGTTGAGAGGAATAACATTTGGAAAGGTGCTTTGAAAATTGCTATATGATGTTGTCATTATTATAAAAGTATTTCCATAAATATTTTCTAGTAGCTATCAAATCCAAGGCTTATTGAGGTACCTGGAGAATTGTTTTAATTCCCTGCTTTGCTCTAGAGGTGGAGACATGGTTGGAGGTCAGTTGTGATGGGATGAATGTGATCAGTGTTATCATCAATTGTTTCCTTCTTCCCTGAAATCTGCTCCAGACCATCATAGAAGCAGTTGCTCTAAGGGGAGTATTAAGTAAAAGGAGATGTGTCTGTGAATAAAACACAAAGGACCAGTAACAAGTGAGTCTTTGTGTCTAATGGTATAACTAGTAAGTTGTAAGTTCGTTATTTGCTTTAAATAACACTGGGTTATAGCACTTCTGTGTCTTTTTGCTTTTGTCTCCCTTTCTGGGTTACTCAAGTCAACTAATGTACATCAGTCACCCATTATGTATTAGACTAGTGAATACTCCCTGAGTAAGCCATGATCCCTGCCTTCAAGGATCATGCACCTGAGACAGATATGAATATAAATAATCATAATATAGTAGGAACACTTTACAATACAGCCAGGAAAAAATTATTATAGCAAAAAGAGTTGTGATTGACCAGCCTTGCCATTAAAAGCAGGGAAGCTTCTATCGAGAAGGTAACACCTGAAAGGGCCTTTATGTAAGAATAGTAGTTTAGCAGATCGTGGAGGCAGAGGAAGAGCACTCCAGACAGAAAACAGCATAAGGACAGAGTAAAGAGAGAGGGAGGGAGTACATGGCACATTTGGAGAGAAGAGATTATGTTAGTATAGTTAATGTATAGGTTGTATGAGAAGTGGTTCAAGATGAGGCTGGAAAGGTAGGTCAGGACCAAATTATGGTAGGCCATGCTTCAGAATCTGGGGCCCTAGCTTATAAATCATGCATCTCCAGTACCTAACAGAGTTCCTCAAAGTAAATCTTTGATAAATACTTGCTGAATGAGAAAACTATGATTGGTTATGTAACTGAAATGGTTTTCCATTTATCCAACTATCCCAACTACCTCTCCCTTTAGACTTTGGAAGAAGGAGAAAAGAAGACTTGTTGGGAAAGAAAGAAAGAAAAGAAAGCAAAGTGAGGGGAGAAGGTGCAGATGATGGTGCAGAATAAAACCACCAAAAAGCAATGACATGAGAATTGTTGCTCCATCCCTGGGTTTGAAATCTTGCCTTGCTATTTACCATCTGTGAAAACATCAGCAAGTCAAACAACTACCTGAGCTTCGGTTTCCCCATTGGTAAATGGGAGTAATAGGGAGTAATTTTTACTGAACTATAACATTGTGTGAAGGATCAAACCAGATTTCTATGAAAGCTCTTTAGAAGTGGCAAAAATTATGCACATTTCAGGCAAACCTGAGGTCATTTAAATGAAGGGTCTCTGGGTGGAGGAGTGTCGGGTAGAGAATTACATACAGTGTAGAGGCATGGAACCTGACAGCCCAGGATGACTGATTTCAGTTTTCAAGAGCAGTGAGAGCCTTGCTAACACTGGCAAATGATTGCCATTTCCTTTGTCAGGCAGTGACAGGAGTTAGTTGACCTGAAAATTCACTAATAGTTCCATTAGAGAGGCCTTGGAAGTAGCCATCTTTTTACTCATCCTGGTCAATTAACAATGAATTAATGCCAGACATATTTTCAATTGAGCTGAATGGTAATTTCCCCCCCATTTTGCTAAAAATATCCCCTTCTGAAGGGAATACTAGCCAGCAAACAATCTGCTTTTCTTCCCAAAATTACTCTGGAGGATTTCTAAGCCATTGTCAGCTCTAAGCATCGATAAGGTAGAAGGTCAAACCCTGAATTTGACATAGGAGACTCAAGTTCAAGTACCAGCTATGTGTTCTTAGACAAATAACTGAAACTTTCTGAAGCTCAGTGTTTTCACATGTAAATTGAAAGGAAGAGTAGACACGAATGCTTAGGTCTCTTTCAGCAATAAAATATTATGAGAACATTCTTTTAAGTTTATTCATTTATTTTTAGAGGCTGGGGGGGGGGGGGGGAGAGGGCAGAGAGAGAGAGGAAGAGAGAAAATCCCAAGCAGGCTCCGCACTATCAGTGTGGCTCAAACCCATGAACCTTGAGATCCTGACCTGAGCTGAAATCAAGTGGGATCCTCAATTGACTGAGCCACCCAGGTACCCTGATATGAGAACATTTTTAAGTGGTTTTAGGCATGTTGGTGGAATGGTAGGCTGAACTTGGGAGTGGGGGAAGAGTGCTGAATTTCTTCTACGCACTCTGATCTAGGAGTCAGAATGCTGGATTAAGCCCTTGGTTCTCAACCAGAGAAGGTAGGTGGGGGTGGACATTTGGCAATACCTGGCGATATTTTTGGTTGTCACCACTGGGGATTGCTACTGGCATCTAGTGGGTAGAGGCCAGGGAGACTGGCAAACATCCTACAATGCAGAAGACAGGTCTGTACAACAAAGAATTATCCAGCCCAAAATATCCATAGTGCAGAGGTTGAGTAAATCTCCTATGGATATTGGATAGTTTTGTCCAGATCATAGCGTTTTTGTTGTTGATCTCAGTGTCCTCATTTGCAAAATAGGGATGATAATAAAATCTGCCTCTATCATCTAGAGAAGTTGAAAATCAAATAAGATAATAGATCAAAATGTATCTTGAAATATAACGTGCTTCAAAACAGGGAAATACTATCCTCATTATTTTCGCTGCTCCAGGAGCCACTTCATTGGGGTCTATCCTCTTATTCTTTGCTTGGATACGGGGTTTAAGATGCTTTTCCAGTTTGTGGGAATTGCTTCAACATTTGACCTTGTTAAATTAATTAAACAACAAACCTACATAACCAAAGCAAAATCTAAGGCTGTAAATGCCTCAAGGTTATAAAATTGAAACGTAAGTATAACAACCAATCCCAAACAGCAAAGTAGGCTTTAAGCTGCAGCCAATCAGTAGTTTCCTTAGTTTGCTTCTGCCTTTTCTCTATAAAAATCTCTCTTCTGCTGCTCTCCATGCAGTGCTCCAAAAACCACTTCCAGTTTGGTGCTGTCCGATTCCAATCAGTTATTATTCAGATAAACTCCTAAAATTTTTCACATGCCTCAGTTTTATCTTTTAACAGCTCCTAGGAGTTATGAACCTTGCTCTCAAGCTCAAATGTGCAAGAAATGTTTTTTTACATTTTTATTATCAGAGTGTATTTCTATTATAAGCTCCCATCAGGTGGGGGCCAAACTCTCAAACTTGGACAGTACAGGTTCCCCCCACATTTTCTTGAGGTTGCATTCTTGTTCCAGGGATTTCTGTAGGGCCAGGGCCCTGGGGCTGGGGATAGGGGGGAATTATCATAAATTCAGTAGTAGCATTCCCTGGAATGGGTCATTGCTTATCAGGTGATCTGTCCACCTAGGTCGCTGCACAGCCCTTCTTGCTAGGTCCACTGAATCTCAGGAGCACTCAGAGGGGTTTTTGCTGCCTTCTCACTGCTCTGCTATGGGCCATTGTATGTGGTTATCTCCCATCCATCCATAGACTCTCCTCGGGCCATATTTACCTTGCTCTTCTATTCCATCTGAGGCCTTGCCTCTCCAGGTTATCTGGAGAAGTTATCCAGGCTCAGGTTATTTCTGCTCTTGAATCCCCCCAAACCTATCTGTGGTTTCTGTCCTCCCTCCCTCCAGAGTTTCTGCGTGGGGGACAAGAGTGGCAGGGCAGGAGCTCCTTCGATAAGGCATGTATCCCTGTTGAGTGCCCTTACTTCTTCCTTGACTCTTACTCCTCCTCTAGTCCATCCAAATCATCTTACTTGGCCGTATTCAAATTATCTTTATCACACACCTTCCCTCCTAAGGATTTTTGCTACTCCAAAACTAAATTTTTGAAATTAAAAAAAACAAACATTTTCCCTCCAGAGAAGATATACAAATGACCAATAAGCACATGAAAGGTTATTCACTAGTCATTAGGGAGAGACAAAACCACAATGAGACATCACTTCACACCCATTAAGATGGCTATTATCAAGACAAAACAAAACAGAACAAAGAGCCAGAAAATAAGTGCTGATGAGGATGTGGAAAAACAGGCATCCTTGGACGTTCCTGGTGGGGATGTAAAATAATGTAGCTGCTGTGGAAAACTGTGGTGCTTTCTTAAAATACTAAACAGAGAATTACCATATGGTCCAGAAATTCCACTTTGGGGTATATACACAAAAGAAGTGAGAGCAGGGACTCAAATAGATATTTGTACAACCATGTACATAGCAGAATTTTTGATAATAACCAAAAGGTAGAAGTAACCCAAATGTCCATTAACTGATGAATGGACAAACACATGTGTATGCACATACAATGAATTTATTCAGCCTTAAAAAGGAAGGATATTCAGACTCATGCCACAGCATGGATGGACTTTGAAGGCATTTATGCTTAGTGAAGGAAGACATAAAAGGACAAATATTATAAAATTCCAATTATATGAGGTACCTAGAGTAGTCAAATTCATAGAAACAGAAAGTAGAATGGTGGTGTCAGAGGCCGGGGGTGGGGGAAAGAGGGAATGGGATGCTAATGTTTAATGAGCACAGAGTTTCAGTTAGGGAAGATAAAAAAAAGTTCTGAAGACTGGGGTGCCTGGGGTGCCTGGGGCTCAGTCTGTTAAGCATCTGACTTCGACTCAGGTCATGATCTCACAGTTTGTGAGTTCAAGCCCTGCGTTGGGCTCTGCACTGACAGTGTGGAGCCTGCTTAGGATTCGTTCTCTCTCTCTCTTTCTCTCTCTCTCTCTCTCTCTCTCTCTCTCTCTCTGTTCCTACCCTATTTGCACTCTCTCTTTCTCTCTCAAAAATAAATAAATAAACTTAAAAAAAAGTTCTGAATATGGACAGTAGTGGTGGTGGTACCAGAATTTGCATGAACTTAATGCCATAGACTATATGCTTAAAGATGATTAAAATGATAAATTTTATGTTATGTATACTTTATCATAATTAAAAAACAAAGCATTTTTCTTCTGTAGCCAACACAATCTACTTGAATGGCAGAAAGGTGCTACAGGAAATAAATTGCTAAAAACAATAAATACAGTTAATATATAAAAAAGGAAAAAAAATGTAATTAATATATAAACATATTATGCCACCCAGAACTAGAAAATGTTTTTTTCTTCCTTTTTCTTCTCTTCAGAAAAGCAGAATCATCTCTGGAATATAGATTCTGATTGTCAAAGAAGCACAATTAGGATTCTGAGCACAATTAGGATCAATTCATTGTAAGTTTACTGTATCTTTATTCTAACTCTCCAGTCTAAATTTGGATTCCTGGCCAAACATCCATCCATCTCTCTCTCTCTCTCTCTCTCTTTTTCTTTCTTATTCCCTGCCCCACCTCCCTCTTTCTTTCTTTCAAGATTTATCTAATTAGGAACAACCAATAGTGGTCACCATTTTTCCAGTTTTTGAGTACATCATTAGGAGAGTAATATACATGGGTTCCAGATAATTTAACAAATGGTGTTGGGACAATTGGTTTCAAAAAACGAGTTTGATCCATTGTACATCTTGCACTAAAATAAATTCCAGATGGATCAAAGATTGTTTTTAATGATTCATAAAAGTTGTGGAAGGAACATGAGAGAATTTGTTTTTATATAATCTTGCAGTGGGAAGAACACTATAACTATGACATAAAATTCAGAAGCCACAAATGAAAATTTTAATCAATTTAAACTTGTAAAAACTTAAAAAAATCTTCTTTGTAGAAGAAAATCCCTTAAAGTCAAAAAGCAAATAAACTGGGGAAACATTCTTGCCTTACATATTGCAGTCCAAAGGCTAATTTCCTTAATATATAACATGTTTCAACAATACTATAAGAAAGAGATTCAATACTAAAAATGGGCAAATGATACAGATAGCCTGTTGAAAGAAAGGGGAAAGTGAATGGTTCTTAAATATGTGAAAGGTGTTCAACCACATCATAATAAAAGAAGCAGAAATGAAAACTCTATAGGAGACTGATGAAAGAAAAATTTGGATAAAACATTGGCTTGTTGAGAATGTGGGGAAACAATCACTTTCAAGGGTGGTTGGAGGGAATGTGAATTAATACAATATTTTTGTATTGATCAAAAATTTAAATTTATTCTTTGACCCAGCAATCCTGCTTCTGGAAATATACCCCATAGATACAGTCACAAAAAGAGAAATAACACACATGCAAACTTGTCTTCCACTGATAGGAGACTGCTTAAATAAATTTTGATACATCCATAAAATAGAAGATTATATAATCATAAAAGGAATAAGGCAGCTCTATAAGTACTGGTATGAAACAATCTCCAGGATATATTATAGAGTAAAAATAGAAACAGAATAATCTGTATAGTATGCTACCATTTGTGCAAACAACAGAAGAATTTACAAATGCATATAGTTGTATATTGGCATACATTATATCTCAAAGAATATTTAAAATCCTGGTTGCCTCTGGGAGTCAAAGGCAGAAGAGAGTTTTAGTATTCCGTGAATACTTTTGTACCTTTTCAATCTTGTATTATCTAGTACTCAGTAACAGCAACACCATTTCTGGCCATGCCCCCATGTGTTCCAAATGGGCTTTGTATCTGTCTATGGACATCTTGGCATCTGCTTAGGACTTGAGTTTCCCATTTGTGTCTGCATCTATGTCTTTGAATCTGGTATCAGGACATTCCTTTCTTTCCTGAAGTCCAGCTTTATATTACATTTTTGCTGTATATAACATCCAGAATATCGTGTGGTGTCAACAGGAGGAGGCCTGCACTAGGCAAGACCAGTCTCCAGCAGAAGATCGCACTGGGAGGGTGAAGTCAGGAGTTGGGGAGAGAATCTAGTGGAGTAACTTTCTGTCAGCTACTTGCCCTCTTTGGCCTCAGTCTTTTTATTTGTAAAGTTAGTTTAGATTAGATAATGTCTAATAGTGTTGTAATAGTTCTAGATTAACTTCCCCTGTTCCTAGCAAAGTCAGTATAGAAGACACAGACTTTGGAGCCAGATTATATGGGTTCAAATCCTAGCCTTGCTACTTATTAGCTGTGTCCTTAGGCAAGTATTTTTAACTTCTTTGTGCCTGTTTCTTCATCTGTAAAATGAAGATAACAATAATAGAACCTGTCTTATAAGGATATTGGGAGGATTAAATGAGTTACTATGTTTAAAATGCTGAGAAGACTGCCTAGCACATATTAAGCACTACTGGAGTGTGACTACTTCTTCCTCTCTTCCTCCTCCTATTATTATCATTATTGATTTGGGGAAGGCTCAAGAGATCATGCAACATATGGCCTGGGTTAACTAAGCCTGAAGAAAGAATCATTCCTTGCTACCCTCAGAAGTATTAAAGCTCTAGAAAAGTTCTACCTTAAATGAAGCATGAACAGAAAAGGATCTGCAGGTCTCATCCTACCTCTGACAACTTCAATCAATCCATGCATCATTTTTAAATACTTACTGTAATACTTCAGGGCCTGTGGAGGAAATAGGCAGTCTGGCCTTCATTCTTGAGTTGTTAACATCAAGGTTGGGGAGGACAAGTTTCTGATAGATGAGGCAACTAAAACAAGGGAAGAAATTTTCATTTATTGAGATGTACTATGGGTTATGTATTAAATCTTTTGGAAAAACATTCTCATTTAACTGGGTCAACATAATCCAGTACTGTATTGATTCTTGAATTGTGTCAAATAGCTTGCAAGTGTAGAGGAAATACTGAGACAAGACATCAAGAGAGACTAATCAACGTGTTTGCAAACTTTCCTAATGAATCAACTTAGATTACATATTAAATATACATATTCTCAGGCTGAACCTTAAATCCACTGAATCTGAATCTCTAGGGATGAGAATCCAGGAAACTATGTGTTTTTTTTTTTAAGTAGGCTCCACGCCTAACATGGGGCTTGAACTCACGACCCGAAGACCAAGAGTCGCACACTCTAAGGACTGAGCCAGCCAGGTGCCCCAGGTAGCCATATATATAATTTTTTTTTTTTTTAGAGAGCACACACATGTGGAGGAGGGACAGAGGGAGAACGAGAGAGAATCTTAAGTAGGCTCCACCGCCCAGCACAGTCCCAGCAGGACTCAATCTCACATCTGTGAGATCAGGACCTGAGCCGAAATCAAGAATCAGATGCTTAACCGATTGAGCACCCAGATGCCCCAAGAAAACTATTTTTTTTTTCAACGTTTTTTATTTATTTTTGGGACAGAGAGAGACAGAGCATGAACGGGGGAGGGGCAGAGAGAGAGGGAGACACAGAATCGGAAACAGGCTCCAGGCTCCGAGCTGTCAGCCCAGAGCCCGACGCGGGGCTCGAACTCACGGACCGCGAGATCGTGACCTGGCTGAAGTCGGACGCTTAACCGACTGCGCCACCCAGGCGCCCCCCAAGAAAACTATTTTTAAGAGAGCTTCAGGCAATACCTCTCACCAGAGAGATTTTGGAAACCCTGTTAGAGGATATCCTGAAGGGTCAAGAGGAGAGAGTTCTATTCTCCACATCTGAGAGTTTTCATTTGCCTGTCACAAACCAAACAAGGAATGAACTGAGTAGGAGCCAGCAGGAGGCTCTCATTGGCTACCTGGGGGCACAGCTGACCTTAAGCTAGGACATTACACCTCCATGTGCTTTTCTCCTTTGAACATCACTCAAGGAGGCTGTAGTGTGTGTCTTGATCCACTAGTTCTATACTCGAGTACAAGGATTGCCCGGTTTTTTAAAAAACCTCTTTAAGCTGTGTTCTCACGCACTGTGACGTCAGTAGAACCCCAAGACTGAATTATAGCTTTGCATTCAATCAAGAATCATGTATTATTCTCTATGTTATCCATCATTGCTTCCCCACTGCTCCAAAGACAGAGTGACAGCAATACACACAATGGGCAAGCACCTGAGGTGCTTTAAACCTATCAATAATAAGCATTGTTCTCAGAAAGATTTTGCTCTGTGGAAAAAGCAGAATGGAACGGCCTTTCCAATGACTGGCAGAGGCTTTGAAATTGTTGCCTATTAAATGTGCAAATTCGGAAACCACAGAATTCAGCCCCTACCTCATTTGTGTCCTAGGGATTTGGTTTGGACTGCATCAAAAAAACATATCTGTTCATATGAAATACAAAATGATTATTGGATGTTTTGCTTCTCACATTTAACTGCATACAAACACTAAAATTCAATCTATGTGAAATTAATGAGTTGATGGTGAGTCTGATGCATGTGTTTAATCAGAAAATTACATTCAGAGTACTTGAAAACATATTAATTGAAGTTTATTAAGAAGGCAGTAGATATTTAGATACAAACACAAATGCAAAATATATCAATACCGTACCTGTAATTATCTATCACTATTGCCTTGTACATTCTAGTGCTTTTAAATACAAATGAAACATAATGCATGCTTGGGTCATTTTAGACATAAGAAATGTTAAATAAAGATATTTTATTTCAGTTTTCCTTTTCAACTGGATTGAGTTTCACAGTTAAACACAGAATATGCACTTGTGGTTGTATTGATGAATGGAGGCACTAATAATTGGCATATTGTACTTCCTCTGATATTATTAGCCACAAATTTCTCAGGTTAGAATGAATGTAAAACATTCCTTTACCCAGATTGATTCTTTGTGTAAGTAATTAAAGAAAACAGGCTTTTGACACGATGCATCCCATAAATGCTATCATAATAAGACTTATTTACAGACCAAACATAGCAATGACCAACTTGGTGCCTTTAAACTTGTTTTCCCAGATTTAGTCCCAGGGAAATGCAATGGCCTTGATTGATATTTGTGGTATCTTCTAGTATCACTACATCCAATGGACTTATTAACTCACTGGATGGGCAAATATTGGTCTGGCTTTCTTACATATGTGGATTGAGATTCCTTTTTTTAATATCTTTGGCTGTGTGTCTACCATTTTTTTCTAGTGATCTAGATACCTTTCCTTCTTTCATATTTGAGAATCCCTGCTCACACCCACCTGACATAAGGCCTAAAACAAGGCAATGAAAACGTTGGCAATTTCCAAATATCTTTGTGGATATTTCCAAATATCCAAATATTTTAAACTTCATATCTGGAAGTTTAACTACATTTTTATGCATTCAGTGGATGTTGGGCAGTGTGGACAAAGGCACAGTCCATTCAGCATCTCTGAGGTCAGCGCCTTCCTATGATGCTGCACAGGGAACAAATGGGGGTGACTCTCAGCTCTCTGACAGACTGGGGGTACAGCCAACTACCAAGTGTTTATCCTTATTCAGGAACTCTGCTGAGCTCCTGACATCCATCATCTCATTTAATCCTTGCAACTACCCTGGACATTAAGTGGACATTATTTCCTTGTTTAACAAATGAGGAAATTGAGGCACAACACAATGATGTAAAATGCTTAAGATTCAGATATAGGAAACAACTAAGATGAGAAAGAGCAGAAATTTTTTGGGTTAGAAATTACAGAGTTGGGATTTGAATTAATGATGGACCATCAGCTTTAAAACACACTCTGTACTCAGCTGGACTACCTTATTTTTCCATAATTATGCTATGTATCTTCCTATAGCCTATACATTTATTTTAAATTATGGAATTGGCTATCATGCCCTTGGTAGCATGATTTTTAAAATCCTTTCCTCAGAAAAGAATCAAAAGGCTTGGGGGAAATCAGAAAGTATGTTATTGGGGGGTCTGGGGGGCTTAGTCGGTTAAGCATCCAACTCTTGATTTCAGCTAAGGTCATGATTACATGGTCATGAGATCGAGCCCTGTATCTGGCAGCTCTGAGCATGGAGCTACTTGGGATTCTCTCTCTCCCTTTCTCTGCCCCTCCCCTGCTCATGCTCTTCTCTCTCAAAATAAATAAGTATACATTAAAAATAAGATATTTTATTTATTTGTATCAAGGACCTAGGCAGTGGAATCTCTTGTTTTTTCCTCAGCATCCAAGTTTTCGTCCCTTTTGTGTGTATGTTATCACCTATACTTTGTTTATTAACTTTTATTTGTTAGCACAAACTTTCCTGTAAAAAAATGTGTTTGCCTAGCAGTGTTGAGTAGGCTGCTTAGTTAAAAAAACAAACTCCTTCATTTATTATTCAACCTTGGGCAAGCTGCTTAAGTTAAGTCTCAATGTCTTCCTCGGTATCTTCCTCTGTTAAAAAAAAAACATACTGAAGTCTCAGTATCTTCCTCTGATGGTAGCTATCTATGGATTAAATGAGATAATGCAAAGACAGTGACTGGCACCTAGTAAGAACCTGAAAGCATTGGCTACTATTATTTGTACAAGCATTAAGCTTTAACTCAAGACTACCCTAAGAAGTCTCACTAACTATTCTCTATTCCCTTTGCAGTTAACTGGAAAGATAAAATCCTTAAATCCAGAGGCAGAACAGGGTCATCTCCCAGGAGATTAGGCCAAATACTATAGTCCCCATAAATTGGAAGCAGACAAATCATCTCAGCTCTACTATTAGCTGTATGACTTTGGGCAAGTCATATTTGGCCTTCACTTTCCCCTTGTCTCAGACATGTAGAAATCAATTTGCCCCCTGAGATTCCCACCGGTGTTATTCTT
Source organism: Panthera onca (assembly GCF_046562875.1). Taxonomy (NCBI): domain Eukaryota; kingdom Metazoa; phylum Chordata; class Mammalia; order Carnivora; family Felidae; genus Panthera; species Panthera onca. The sequence goes on along the minus strand of NC_138346.1, from coordinate 169,907,649 downwards.
TGAAGTACCCATGCAATCATGAGTGAGTACTCATTTCCAAGAGCTTGTAATTTCCATGCCCCACCTGAACACCACCTTTCAGCCCAGGAAGCCAGGAGCCCAAGCCTCTCCTGAACTTAGCACTTGGACACCCAGAGCAGCTGCTAATACCCCCAGCCAAGCCCCACACCTCCTTAATCTGAAATCCTCATTAGCTCCAACTGCAGGCCATCTATTACCTCCCACCCATAATGGGAGTTAATTTCTGTTGGGATCAGATGGTCTTCCCCCTGGAAATTTTTATTCATATTTCTTTCCTGTTTTGTGATTCTCAATCGGAGTTTTCTAATAACAGATCATTTCTTTTTGTCTAACTTTAATCTGGTCCTGCTTGACAAGCCCCATCCTTTTCATTGAAGGGTAAGACCACTTAAAGGAAGGCCAATAAGCCCTTGCGCTGCTCGGCCGGCTGGGGTGATTTGTCACCCGGTGCAGTGGTGGTCACACCAATGGATTTATCTCAAGGTAAATGGAGATGCTGAGACCCGGGACCTGGAGCTTTGATTAAGGCGCCCTTTTTGTAGTGTTGATAGATGTTGCTTGTGTTTATCTATTTGAAATGCCACTAAATCTGTGAATACAATGGAAAAAGAGAGTACTTTGCTGCTGAAAACATATTAGTGATTTATGTTTCAGTAAGAAGCACAATAAAGAGACAGAGGCTATTAAGAGCAGCTATTTTCATGAGAAATAGTTCTGCTTTAAAACATTATTAACCCCACCTTGATAAAGACTTACATGCATGCATAATCATGTTTACTTACCCCTTTAGTTTGGTGCGATATGCATTTGAAGCACACATTCTCCAAATATTAAGAAGTTAGCAGAATATTTACAGCAAAAGACACCTCACCTAGGACTGTTCTGCATGTAAATTTTCTTCTCTCAAGATAGGGACACATAATAAACTTATCTAGGAAGCTTTGGAGTTTATATGGACTTCATATTGTTCAAAGTACTCTCAAATCCTGCTCACCATCATTTTCTGTGTCTGCGCGCGCGCACACACACACACACACACACACACACACACACACACACCGCCCCCACCGCCCTGCATTGTAGTAGATATAACCAGTACGGTGACACATAAAGATTATAATGCATGGATATAACTTATAACATGAATCAATGTCATCAAGACGCACCCATTTAAATGAATAGGGTCAGATGAGAGTGCTGTATCACCCTGACTTGTGTGACAGTTACAAATGCATCACCTCGTATGCATAATAGGAGTGTACAAACCAGAAGAGATTTGTAAACTTGGTTCATTTCAAGCAGAACTGACCCACAGGAATGGAAACAAGAGAAAAGGCAACTGGGCTGGAGCTGTCGGGAAATAAGTGATTCTGTGTTTTGCGGTTTCTTAAAACCCTAAAGAGGATTTCGTGTCCTCCAGCTCCACTGTGAACCTGAAAGCAGATCAGATCAAGCTCAGGACGCTGCCTGTTTATTTACCACGTTCACTTTTAAAGGTTGCAGTGCTTGCACGGAGTAGAGGTGGGGATAACAAATGGGGTTGGGGGTGGGGTACATAAGGTGCGTGGAGGAGGGAGTTTAAGGTGTGCGATTCTTACCAAGTCTGGGGGGTTGGGGGAAAACACAGGCGAGTCGGGCCTGGCAGAGTTAACAGCGTTCAGAGTGCAATTAAGTGTTTGGAAGGTTCTATGCCGTGTACTCTGATTTATTGATACGTTCCGGGGATTTCTCTGCAGCGGGGTGAGCAAGCGTGGGGGGCGGGGGAGGGCCTGGGGCGGCGCGCGCCTGGGAGCCAGGCAGCGGACAGCGGGGTCTGGGGCTTGGCACCACCACGCGCCGGGTGTTGAGCGCAGCGCTTAGCGGAGGCCACACCTGCACCTCATTTGCTTCCGAGCAGCGCCATGACCCGCCTGCTGATGGGGCGCCTTCCCTTTCATCCTCGGGATTATGACAAGTTATTAATTGCCACCATTAGCCGCAGCAGCCTGCCCGAGATCTCTGCTGCTCTCTGGAGGTGAGAAACTGCGTGTCTGAATGCAGAGGGAAGAGGCATCGAGCTGCGCGGGGCAAACGGAGCAACAATCTGCCCAAAAGGGATTGTGAGATGGTGAATAATTTATTAGAAAACATTTTTCTTTGTCCTTCCCACAGACCCACAAATCCTCCCCAAGCGCTCTTTACCAGCCTTGCAGATAATGTACTTACACATCTCAGAGCCTGCTAAATAGACTGAAGAGGCCATCAGGTTCACCCTCCACACTGCGGCTGCCAGGACCGCGCAGACCCAACGCGTGGCCTCTGCCAAGGGCCTGCTGATGGAGGTGAGGTAATTAGATGCGTTTGCAGAGGCAGATACGAAAAGACGGTAGATGGTCCCCCCCCCCCCCCCCACCTCCTTCCGGCTCCTGCTTCCCATGTAGAACAGGTATACTCGCACACACATAACCCCATAATTTTGTTCCTTACAAGCATTTACTGAGTTTCTACTATAATAGGGAGTTGCTCTGTCCCTTGCACCTTCTTGAGAAAAGGCCACACCATCTTCACAGGCATACATGCGTTCCTTTGAAAGAATCAGGAGCCTACTCCACTGGAGATGCAAAGAGGGAAGACTCAGGCCCTGTGCTCAAAGAGCTGGGAGCCTGTGTTCACGTCAGTGATGCTACTGCAGGCTGAGATATTGTAGGCTCTCCATTCCCAGAGATTTTCATGAGGAGGAGAAACAGTCATATCTCCTCATAGGGTTTTGGAATAACAGAGTTTGAAATCAGGCCAAGCATATATGACATGAGTATCTTCTAAGTCACAGCTTCTATGATACCATGGTCTCTTCCTGTTTGAAGTCATGGAATCTCTTAAAATGATGCTCTGAGATCTGTCTTTCTAGGGACATTCAAAAACTTTTAGTACGCACTTACTACGTGCCATGCCATATCCTGGGTTCTGGAGATACTGTGGTAAACAGGTGTATTCCCTGATATCCTGGAGGACTACTCAGATTCTAAAGAGACAACATCAAGCCTGCAGGTGCCAGATGAGCATCTTAGCTGAGAATGAATCAGGCAAAAATGAGACAAGACTGGCTGCCTCCATTGTGTGAATTTGAATGTGCTTTAATGACAAGCATGATAAGTGTTCTAACCCTCCTGCAATTACTGACAGTCCCAGTCTAACAGGTAAATTCATATCAAATATAGGCCTACACACATACACACACACACACAGTAGAAGACTAAAAGGGATGTCAAAAAGGGATACAATCCAAAAGACCTATTAATCCATTTATTTATTTGACCAACACATTTTGAGTACCAACATGAGTCAGGCCCCATGGCTGGTGCCAAGCATCTCACACCTACCAGTCCCTGCTCTGTAGGGGCTCATAGACCAGTGTGGGAGATGGTCTGATGTGTAAAAAGTTATACTTATGTGTGATTAGTACACTAACCAAGAAAGGCATCAGGCATTCCAGAAGAAGAGAAGAGCAAAGAACTAGTTCAGGCTTGGGAAGGTGCATGAGGGTGTGTAGGTCAGAGAAATTTCCTCAGGCAGCAATATGCTAGCTGGGTCTTAAAGAATGAGTGGGCTTCACAACTGAAGAAAGAATGAGGGAGAGAAGAAGAGGGGGAAGGGAAGATGGAAAAAAAAGTGGCACATGCTCACTAAACAAAGGCTATTGGTTAATTGGAATCATTCATTCATGCACTCATTCATTCAAAAAATATTGAAGCCTGCCATGCTGTTATGGACTGAATTTTTCTATTCCCCTAAAATTCATATGTTGAAGCCTTAACCACTGTGTGACTGTATTTACAGGGAAATAATTAAAGTTAAATGAGATCATAAAGGCTGGCGCTTGATCTGATAGGATTAATATCCTTTTAAGAAGAAGCACCAGAGAGCACTCTCTCTCTCTCTCCCCATGCATAGGCATAAGGAAAGGCCATGTGAAAATATGACTGCAAACTGGGAAGAGAGTTCTCACCAGAGACTGACCATGTTAGCACCTTGATCTTGGACTTCTAGCTTCCAAACTGTGAGAAAATTAATTTCTGTCACTTAAGTTATCCAGTCTCTGATATTTTGTTATTGCAGCCCAAGTAAACATGCTCCTAGCACTGTACCAATAGTTAATTGGTTTTGCATGAAATAAGCAAAGATAAATAAGACTACTCACTGACCTCAAAAGCTCAGGGCTATGTAGGAGTGACTGACCAATAGGCAAAAAATGGCCAAAGTAACTATTCTAGTGGATACATGATCACCTGCTTGAAATAATCATGATTTATTTTCTTAAGTGAACCATTTTATCTGTTCTCTTAAACACATTTGAGTATGATTGAAGGATTTGATGTTGGAGCCATTAATGCTATTTACCAATATTTCTTCTCATTCTAGGCAAATTCACCATCACATGAAGTTAGCTGGGTCTATGTGATTTGCTTTAAAAATGAATTGTGAGCAAAAGTGAGAGGTATCTGGGGTGTCTGGGTGGCTCAGTTGGTTAAGTGTCTGACTCTTGGTTTCGGCTCAGGTCATGATCTTACGGTTTGTGAATTTGAGCTCCGTGCCAGGCTCTGTGCTGACAGCAAGGAGCCTGCTTGGGGTTCTCTCTCTCTCCCTCTCTCTGCCTCTCCCCAACTTTCTCTGTCTCTTTCTCTAAATAAATAATAAGTAAACAAACAAACAAACTTTTTAAAAGTAACAGGTATCACTTGCAGGCAGAAACCTTTAAGAACCAGTGAGTGATGTGCCAAGTTTCCCCCTCTTGCATAAATAGCAACCAGCAAATCCTAGGTGTGGGAAGCTCCATCAGCCCACATCTCTATGTGAGCCTTTCAGAAGTGGAAGACCTATGAAGAACAGGCAGTGTGAGTAAGAAATAAACTTTTATTGTTTTAAGCCACTGACATCTGGGGTATATTTGTTACTGGAGTGCGATCTAGCCTAGTATGACTAATATAAGAAAGAGGCTACTCACATTCTGACCCTGGTAGACATTTTGGAATATTGGTTTTGCCACTTGTAGCCCTAAGAGTGACCTACTGTACAGAGGTTAGAGACTGGACTTCCAGTTTCTGCTTGGCCTGGGAGTCCCATTTATCCACCATCAGGTTATAAAATACATTAGTAGATTTCCTCACAAGCAATAATAAGTTAGGATTTTACTTGTTCATGTACCATTTCAGTGTTACATGCTTCATGTCCCATATAAGATCTGTTATCAAAGAGGCCCATGTGTGAAGCTATGTACTTCAGAGATGCAAACTGCAAATGGATATGGCTTTCTAGTCTTTCAGAGGATTTTGCCCTTTCATGTCCTGTTCATGGACCCAAGAGCAGAGGGCTCTGGAATTAAGTGTCTGTTTTTGTTTGTTTGTTTGTTTGTTTTTCCTTTGAGAGAGAGCATGGGTACTTGCCCAGTGAGTTGGGGGAGGGGCAGAGAGAGAATCTTAAGCAGGTTCCATGCCCAACCCCATATGGAGCTTTATCTCACCACTGAAATAACCTGAACTGAAATCAAGAGTTGGATGCTTAACCAAATGAGCCACCCTGAGGTGTCTGGTTTTAAATCCTAGCTCCATCACTTACTAGCTATGCTGTTTGTACATGTTACTTAATCTCTTTAAGCCTTAGCTTCCTCACCTGTAAAATTTGAATACTAATAGTGCTACTTTATGGGGATGTTTTGTGCATTAAATGAGATAATGCACATAAAGCTCAAAAAATAGTAATCATTATTGTTGGTGTTATCATTACTTTTCACCATCAGGATAGTCTTAAAACCAAATGTCAAAAGTCATTATCACAAAGCCATGACTATGCTTAGAGAGTTTACTTAAGCATCAGCTGGGAGGCAAGGATCTGGAGTAAACGATTTTCCAGCTTGTGCTCAAGGTCTGTGATCCTCCAGCAACACAGAGTATCTTAATGGAAATTAAAGCATCTCCTGAGAAAGGTTCTACCCTAATGGGAATCCTGCCAAGAAGGGACCCAAGTTAAAGCTGGTGTGGATGCTGGCATGCTGCTTTCATGAGCTCTGGAAACTAGCTTTCTTGTAAGGCTTCTCTTTTGGATATTTAGCAACTCACTTTGGAGAAAGATTATCTCCTTTTTGAAAGTAACCTGACCACCTGTCAAAACTGGACTTGTGTGAGGAATCGAGAGGCTAACCCTTGGCAGTCTGGCCAGGCTCTCGTTTGGGTAATTACACTGGCAGTGCCTGCTTTACTCAGCATGAACTTGGCTTCCAGTCCCAACCATCTTCTGAGTCTCTGATGATGTGACTGAAAGAATGTCTGGGATCTGCCCCAGACTGCCAAAGAAGTAGGAAGGGCAACTGACGGACATAGATGCTCTATGATGACCCCTTGTAATTATGGAAATGAGTTTCTATTTGAGGAAAAGTGGCAACCAAGAAAAAAAAATAAAGGGTACTAAACATTCTGCTCTACTCCCTTCTGTCATCTATGTGGAGTATTCTTTAATTCTGGGATTTTTTGTTTACCAAGTGCTGGCCCCATGCAGTGGACGAGTGATACAATGATTCCTAATGCCTTGCTTTTCTCAACAAGGAGCTCTTAGTCATCTAATCATTCAACAATCCATTCATTCAACACATTCACTGACATCCACTGTATGCCAGGCACTGCATTGTACTGGGTATGCAGAGGTGAACAAAACAGAAAGCTCCCTGCTCTCATGGAGCTTAGAGTTTAGTGGCATAACTTGAAAAGGCAAACACAAAAAAGTATACAGTAATGAACTGTTTTTATGTCAGCAAAGGAAGACAATGGGGAGCACCACCAAGGCCATGTGGTGGGTGTCAGGGAGCAACATAGAAACAAATACTGACAATGCACTAGGAAAGGTACACATTCAAAGCGCTTTCAGAGGACCATAGTCAGTGTGCTTGTCCATTTTGACTGCAGGCCAGACTAAGCATGGGGAGATGTGCATACAGGAACCCAGGTGCACAGGAATGATAGAAACCAATACACATACATCTTGGAAGTGTTTTCTCAGAATCCAAACCATTAGGGATCTAAAAGCCTGACTTAGAGAAAATTTCATTTTATAGTGTTTCTGTAACTGTATAGATACACAAGAGTCGTTTTACAGATCATTTAGTCTACAAATACTAAACTATTTTATAGCATGATACTTATCATTGAAGCAAGCAATTAACACATCTTGCCTCCTCCTGCAAGCTCTCTCTGACTGCTCTACACCACCCACCTGCACACTCCAGTGAGTCTTCTGTATACTCCATAACCCCCTCTGTATGCCTTTACTATAGCATTTTTCATACTTTCATAATCACTGATTTGTTTTGTCTTTATTGTCTTTTAGAGTATGAACATCTTGAAGGCAGAAATGGTCTTGATTGTTTCTATATGCCCAAAGCCTGGCTGTCTTAGTTTGGGTTTCCTCAGAAGCAGAATCTAATGCAAGCGTTCAAGTGCAAGTAGTTTATTTGGGAAGAAGTTCCCAGAGAATAATAGGAGGGAAGTGGGGAGGGGAAACAGCAGAGGGAGAGAAGCTAATAAGAAGTGTATTATCAAGTAAGTTACCAATCCCTCTGGAGAACTTGAGAGACAGTGTAGAACACATCCCAGTGTTGTCCCACTAAGGAGTGGGGGAATGGGGCATTTATCCACCACCTCCCCATCTGTTGTTGGTTAAGGGCTGCTCCCAGGGGCATGAGCTTTCCAGCATTTCTGACTTGCTCTCCTTACAGGTCAAGTGTGCTCCTATGACCCGAAAAAGACCTCAGGCAGAGTCATGTGTGTTTGCTGTAACCCCCTTCAGAACATGGAGGTGAGTGCCTAGGGATATGGGTGGGGCACAACATCTGCTGGACCAGCTCAGAGCCTGGCACCCACTTGCTGCTTGGTAGGCTTTTATGACTCAGTATAACAGCTGAGCAGCACACATTGTTAAAGGATCAAATTTAGTATGAGCTCCATGGGCAAACCTCATGTTATTGACATGGCCGTCAAGCAAGCAGTGAAGTTACTAAGTCTGGAGGCAGCTTGAGTACATTTACAGAGGCTGCTCGTTTCTGCAGCAGTCAAGCAGAATTGTTGGGGAGAGTAGTGTTATTTTAATCCCTCCTTTCTCCTTTGCCCAGTTCACATGTAACCAAATCTCCTATTATTGGAGTGATTCTATCTGTGTTTTCTCACTTGCAGGTGTTGGGGGCGCAATTAACGGTGCTTGCTAATACGTTGCTACTTTCTGAAAGGATGTGAATTATAGCAGATGCTATTTATGAATGGCATTTAGTAGTAATGCAACCAACTAGTTTGTTAACCTACACATTCACAGTCAGATGAGGCCTCTTCATATGATCTTCCAGAGCATAAAAACCAGCCTCCGTGGCCCTCCCTCACATTTCTGCATCTATTTAAAAGTAACAGTGATAATACTAGTCCAGGATTTCACCTGAACTGGAGTTTCTTGTGGCACAGTTTACATGAACAGACCCACCCACAGCCTAAACCAATAAAAAAAACTACTCAATATACCCTATAACTTCAAGAAATATGACTCCGGGAAAATAACACAGTAAATTCCCACATGTGTATTCTTTCCTGCCTATTCATTCATTCCTGAGACTCACTTTGAGGCAGCAGAATGTAGTGGGTAAGAGAACAGTTTCTGGCACCAGACTGCCTAGGTTCTGTGCTTCCAATTCCTCATCTGTAAAATTTAGTTGATAATAGTTCCCATCTTATAGTGTGGTAATGATAATTAAAGGAATTAATATATGTAAAGCTCATAAAACAATTCCTAACTCTTTGAAGAGTTCCCAGGACTATGCTAGACCCTGATAACCAAAGAATGATTGATTGATTGATTCATTCATTCATTCAACAAATATTTATTGAGCACCAACTCTGTTCTAGACACTGTGCCAGGTGTGGGTTCACCACAGTGAACAAAATAAACCTGATCCCAGCCCTTACAGAATTTACATCATACCTGGGAGCACAGATGGTGATGATGGGAAAAGACCCCCACTGACAAGGTAAGGGTCAGGGGAGACTTCCTGGAAGTGACTTTGCTAAGACCTGGGGTCTGGGTGGGGATTGTGGGTGCCACATTCTGGAAGTGAGAGATGGCATACCAGAGACAGTGTGGTTCACTGTGGCTGTGATATGCAGGGGAGGGATGGTGAGTGGGAATCTGGAGAGGAAGGCAAGGAGGTAGGTCATGAAGGGCCCACTGGCACTGTTAAAGTGCTGCTCTCTCTCCTTGGAATAAATAGGTGGCAGAGGGAGGGAGTAAACCCTGTGTTTCTTGCTTACCACTCTTTTGACATCCCTCCTACATGGCCTTACATTATGATTTTTTACAGTGTAAAGTGCACACATACTTTCACTTAATCACATTATGAAATCCTTCAGGGCAAGAACCATAGGCCTTCTATTTCCTTGAGTCCTCCCTAGCTGTGGCCAACTTTGTTAAGAATTCAGCTTACAACTAGCCATCTCTTAGCACATCTTACATAATTTCAGTTCTAGTGTTATTCTCTTTAGTCTAAGGAACAGCTCTCCATCACCGTGGAGGACCCCAACACTGTGCCTTGCTCTCATCAGACATTTTCTCCACCTTTGACTGACCTCCTCCCTTCACCCACTGCCCTGAGGTTTCAGCCAAAGCTTCCCTTTGGCTCTTTCCCTGGGATACCTGATCCCAACATCCTGTCATTCATTCCCTGCAGTAATTTTGTTATCACTCACCAGGCCCTCCCTCCTACTCCAATGCAAATGGATTGTCTAGACCAACTGTTGTAATTTTTTACCCTCTAGATATAGTGTAGTAGAATAGCAATAGCTTTGGAGTCACACAATCTGAGCCTGAATCCTACCTCCTACCTGTGAGGTCTTAAACAAGTTACTTAATCTTTCTGAGCTTTATTTCCCACATCTGTAAAATGGGCCTAATACCTACCTGTAGGGTTGTTGTTGTGAGGTTGAAATAGCGGCTACGTAACTGAGATGCTCACTAAGTGTTGTGCCTGTGTCCCTGACAATAGATACTGCACATCTAGTTCACAAGTCATAAGCTCTCCATGTCTGTACTTTATTTTTGTGGCAACTGATTCTGTTCCCAGAAATCTTGTGAGACAGTCAGTTAGGGTCAACGAAAGATAATTTCTTGGCACAAAGAGCTCCCTTTTTGAGATCTACCTACATGCAAGTCATTCTCATTCTAAACTGCTAAGACAATTTTCAAACTTACCTATAAATGGTAATTCCAGATTTAAAAGACATATCAGAAATGGTCACTAAAAGAGAACAAGTGATGCTGAAGTTGTTTTTCTCCAGAGCAACATGTACACAGCATCCAGAACAATTATATTCTGATTGCCAGACCAAATTTCCATCAAGACACTGATGAGTTATAAACCCCTGGAGCTCTGCTCAAGTCACTGATGGAACCAGTAGTAGTATCCAAGCCCTTGGATAGAATCACAGCCTTATAATTAGTATGAGTCCATTCATTATCATGGGCCTGGGTGTGTGCATATGAGAAGGAAAAAAAATGAGGGATGAGGAAACAAATTAAACCATGTAAACTGAGAAAGGAAGAGAGATTAAAACCACTTAAAACTCACGAATGTAATTACAGGATCTTCTTAACTACTCAAGTTTGGGAAACAAACTGATAGCAGAAAGGCTTGACGAATAGAGTACTAGCTGCAGGGCCAGCTTAGGGAGAACTGTGAAATGCTCTGTGTCTCTTTCTGCCCCTTTTTTATGTGTCTCTCTTTCTCTCTCCTGTTTCTGTGTTCTCACAACCTGGGCACCTAAGAGTGAGGATGAGAGGAAGCATGAATGAAGGGAAGGAAGAACGGGAGGAGAATAGGAGGAGAGGATGTTAACTCATGGAGCACGGACTCCAATATGTGCTCAATGCTCTGCCAGCTGCTTCCCACTCGGTAGTAGTGTCAGGAACACATGCATTGGTAGCAGACAACCTGCTTCAGGGTCCACCCAGGGCTGGCTTGACAGTGGCCTGTCTCTCTTTCTCTCTTTTTTTTAATGTTTATTCATTTTTGAGAGAGGGAGAGAAAGAGACAGAAGCGTCAGAAGGGGAGAGCAGACAGAGAGTGAGACACGGAATCTGAAACAGGCTCCAGGCTCCAAGCTGTCTGCACAGAGGCTGATGTGGGGCTCGAACCCACGAACTGTGAGATCATGACCTGATCTGAAGCTGGATGCTCAACTGACTGAGCCACCCAGGTGCCCTGCCTGTCTCTTTATATAACATCGAGGTGACTGGGAGCATGAAATAAGATAAAATGTATGAAGCCTTTAGCATACAAACTGGGGCTCTTATCCCCATTTTGTGGAAGAAAACACTGGCAGTCGGGGACAGTAGGTGGACAGTGGGCTCCACCTAGGTGAGGGCTGCACCAAGCACAGACATGGGCCCATGTAAGCCTTCACCAAATATCTGTGGTTGAGGGGGAATTCAAATTCAACCTGACCAACCCAAGGCCAGTGTCCTCTCCAGTGCCATGTACTATCCCTAAACAATCCTTTGTCTTTGTGGGTAGACTTACAACAGTAGTTAAAACCATAGGCTTGAGAGCCAAACGGACAGGGTTCAAGTCCTCTGTGAACCAAATATTGATGTATTTCTTGAACTCTTCATGTTCTTCAAACCCCCAACCCCTTCATAGAGTCTCTTAGTCTTTTTTAATATTTCAAAGCACTTCAAAGGGAACCAATCAAAAAGGATCATTTGGGGACCAGAGCCTTAAAGAAGAGTCCCATCCCTGGAGGCCAGAATACTGGCAATAGAAAAGAAAAACCTCAGGGACACAGTTAGGATGATGCGTCTGGGGTTTGTTTTATTAGATGGAAACACAAATAACAAAAGAAAAAAAGATTTCGGAGCTAAAAATTACTGAGCAGCTATTGTATACTCACTGTGCTTGGTGTTTACATGTGGTGTCTCATTTAATCCTTATAAAAATTCTGGAAGGAAGATTCCCATTTTACAGATAAGGAAACAGAAGGTCAGAAAAGTTAACCCGTTTTGGTAAGTCACAAAACAAGGCTCATTTCCAGGTCATTTTGGCTCCTAAGCCCATGTTCTTTCCACAAGTACAGTCTGCCTCTCTTTAAGTAAAAGAAATGAAAACAGATTTGTCAGGCTTTTAAGTTGACCAAAAAGTATCATCTTCTAATGTGTGTCCACTGGAAATTGATTTCTCTGGAAAGAATACTTAATGTTCATGTTCTGCTCTCTCTTCACCTAACCTCTTTTCAACACTATATACCAATCAACGTAATGTGGAGTCTATAGGTCTCTGGGGTTTTAGTTTATGGTCAGGCCACAAATTTGTGACTACCTCTAAAAATAATGATTTGTACTCAACATGAGTTTTTGTAGCAGAGAGAGCAATAAGTATTTAAAAAATTTTAAATATAATATTGATTCTGTTTCTTATAACACAAGAGAGAAGTAGGTGAGAAGTCAGAATTCTGGCTTAAAGATTGAACCCTGTAAAGTTTACAGGCAATCTACAGTGAAGCTAAATCTAACAGCCATGAAACAAAAAATAGCACAATCACTTTACAGGGGTTTTCCAGGCAACTCCGGAATTCAAGTGTCCAAGTTCAGACCGTGTAATAAAAGAGAGTTTATGATGGTTTTCCAATAGAGGTAGAAGATGGAGAAAAGAACACTTGTATTACTGAGCATCCTAAAGCCAAAAGCCTCATGAGGAAAGTTTACTAGGTGTGAAAAGTTTGCTTTAAAGGGAAAGTGACTAAACCACAAAGGGAACAAAATCCCTCATTAATCCAGGCAGCCCAAGAAATACTATATACATTGATTGATTGATTAATTCATTCATTCATTATTGCAACAAACCTTTATTAAACACCTACTATAATGGCAAACAAATGCCCAGTACAGGGGATACAAAGCTAACTAAGGCATGCTTCCTGCCCTTAAGAAAGTCTTGTCATCTAAAGGGTGAGACAAATATTTCAACAGTGATTAGCCCACAAATGTTGTATTTGAGATTTTATAATAAGAGCAATAATAGCTAATGTTCATTGGGTGCTTACAAAATGCCATATTTGGTTTTAAGCACTTTCTGTGTTAACTCATTCACTGCTCACAACAGCCCTATGAAGTAAGCCCTATTATTAACGCCATTCTACAGATGAGAATAGACAAGGTAAGGGACTTGCTTAAGGTGAGACCTATGTAGGAAGGACCATGAAAACATACTGGAAGGATCTGCCTGAGGGTAAAGATGCGTGCGACCTGGATCTTAAGGAAGGACCAGGAGTCTTCTGGATGGAGAAGTGGAACATGGAAGCACATTCTTAACATGGGGAACAGTACATGCCAAGGCAGGGAGAAGCTCATGAGCCTGACGTATGTGCGGAACTGAGAGTAGTTCTGTGGGTGAGCATAGGACTCACGGTGAATGGTAGTCAGAGGTGAGGCAGATTGTGAGGGATTTTACGAGTCATGATAAGGAGTTTGGGCAATATGGAACCAAATGACGATTTTAAGCAAAGGATTCGAGATAACTTTGCAGCTAACTTTGTCAGAGAGTATACTACAAGGGAGAAGATTTGAAGTAGGGTAATTAGTTAGGATGTTAAACTAGTAATCCAGATGAGAGCTGGTGACCTCAACTAAGCCAGTAATTGGGAGGATGAAAATGGGAGGATTTGAAAGATTTACGAATAATGCATTCATATTTCTGCAATTATATTTCTGTTTATGGCACTAGGTAGGAATTATCAAGATACCAATCCTTGGATTGGTAAACCCTAAAAAAAATTGTGAAAGAACTTTTTTTGAATGAGTCTGGACTCACCCATTCATGTTTACCTAATAAACACTAGTACATATTTTAAAAGGGCCTTGTATAGTACATGGTACATAATAGATACTCAAAACTACACATGCACATACACAGTATCAAAGTGGCCTAATAATATGGGGGCAACCCTGAACCTCAAAGCCAACAGCCATTAATTTAACAGTTTTCACTAATCTGTAAGGTAACATCTTAAACTATAGAGTAAAAGTTGTGTTTAGATTTAAGGAAAATGAGAGTCTTTCCTTGGCATAAAACATTATACCTCACCCTTTCATTATGTTTAGTAAATTACCTCTGCCATCCTTTTTTATTGAGATGGAAATTGGACAACAGAGAACCCAAGCTACCTGCCCAAAGCCACACAGCTAGATGATGTAGGAAAAATAAATATTTATATAGCTATCATCTGTTCCCCTCTAATGTTACTTCTCTTTACACTTTAAGAGAAAGTTAGAAAATTATGGAGAGAGAGAGAGACAGAAAGAGAGGGAGAAAGAAAGCAAATTCTGCATAAAAGAAAACATTTTTTTAAAAATACAAATGTGGCCTAATTTAATTTCCAATACATGTCTCCACCTTCGTCTTTGAAAAAAAGGTTAAAATGCAATTCTCTGAAACGAAGTTATTCGATAGAGGAATATTAACCTCCTCGCCCCTTGTACTTTGACTCGTTTTATCTCCTTTTCATTTTTGTTTGTGGGTCTATTCATTTTGGTGAGGCCAGGCACGTTGCTAGGTAACGGGCCCGTCGTGGGCCAGCATGTTAGTTTGTCTGCCTGGCCTGGGTGGCAGACTTCCCTAGCGCTAGCTGCCGGCAATGCAGTCTCTTACAAAAAGCATTTATCAAGGAGCAGGCACTGTAATGGCCACTCAGTGGAGGGGAAATTGAGCTGACCCGAAGGCCAAAGCTGTTAGGGAGACTGGTGGGAAGGGTAAGAGGGTCACAACACCCTTTTCCCACCCACTTAGTGGGCAGTAAGCGCTAGCACAGCCCAGCCACTGTTTTCACTAACATATCCTGAGGCTTTGCACCTGAAATAAATGTTTGCTTGACATTAACGATAAAAAAAAGAGGCAAAAAAATAAAATCGGTTTGCTCCAAGAACAATGACCTATGTGATTTAAAGTTAGCCAAAGTTTCCACAAGATTTGATTTTTGGTAGTTATGCTGGAGGGGAGATTTGAAGAGGATATGGGGTGGTTCCAAATAATTAGTATATTCTGATAGTGGTCATGCAAACACTTATTTACTTAGCTCCTTGAATTTGAAAGTAGAGAAATCTAAGTATCTGTGCTTTCTAGTCCCCCATCCCTATAAATGGCACCAGTTTTGCAAGTATCAAATGCTGGTCATCACCAAATTGATATGATTTTCAAATTTCTATTTCCTTCAATATTTATTTATGCTTAGCATGAGATAAAGTTTAAAATGCAAACCAGGAATTTTTTAAAGTGTATGTTAGGGCACTTTTGCAATGGTGCATGACAACACGCTTGGATGTGATTGTGTCCTATACAATGTTATAGATTCTTCTGGAAACATTTAGATTTCTTTGACTTTTTTTTCAAAATTATTGTATGTGTATAGACACAGAACAAAGAAAAATGGCATTACAAAAATAAATACATGAGTAATACATGGGATGAAATACCATTATAAACAGTATAAAGGTTATAAACAAATATACTAGCAGTGTAGAAATCTTGGTTCCATTGTGGAAGAAAACAGAAAACAGAAATGCCTTCTCTAGACCGTTTGTTTTTCTCAGTCAACCATAGGCCATGTCATTAGTGTTAGAACTTGAAAATTATATGTAAAATTATATAAGGGGTTTTCTGTGTCTTTGTATGAAAAAGTATTATCCAGAATTTAATTTTTAATTATCTTTGTTATTAAGCAATATGTTGTCTCAATATTTTTCTTTACTTGGGTGCAAACTCTTATTTTTTAAATAGGAACATGTAAGCACCTATCAGAAGTCCTCACTCTAAATAGATTAGTTGTGGGATTTTAGCCAAAGGGCTTCCTTTCTCTGAGTCCTAGTTTCCCTACCAAAGAAGAGGAGAAGATAATATCTGCCCTGATTACTTCCCTGAGTAATCTAGAGCATCAGATGAGATGTTAGCTGTAAAATACTGTACAGATGTGAGATAGCAATTTTGTTATTGTAAAAAATAGAAATTTTTGGCAAAACAGAAAGGATGAGAGGTAAGTTTTCAATAGCACTCAGTATTCTCTCATTGTGGGTAGAACTGGGCTTCTTGCCTTGGTGAGATGCCAGTTACAAGCCCGTTAGAGCCACTGTGTTCTTTTTGACCAATTAGTCTCATTTTATACGTAGACAAGAGGAATTGCTTCAGCTTTTCTTCAGAAATGGAACAGAGGTAAGAGCACAAGAAGGGCCCTGTTCTTCACTCCAGCTCCGCTGCTTTCAAACAACAATATTTAACCAACAAAAGAAGAGACCAAGTCAATCTCAGTTTTAGTGATTCCCTTGAAAGTCATCAAATAAAAATGTGAACTTTAAAATTGATCAGGATTAATTTCACTGACACTGTATCATAACATATATCTCTTCAGAGACTCATTTGTTGGGCTGCAGATGCAAAGAAAGTAAGGAAAGAAATAAATCAGAATACAATAAGGCAATTAGACTTTTGCCATTGATAGAATACTAAAAATGTCTGATTTATCAAAGCATTAACAAACAGAAGTAAACACAAGACTTATATTTTCTTACAAATACCTAGAGAGGAAGATTAAAATAATAACCAAGACCATGTGTATCAATAAATTTAATTTATAAATATTGCTCCATTGCCAAAAGATGCTCTTTCACTTGCTAATTTAAAGAGTGCAATAGCAAAGGATGATTTATCAATACAAGTGCCACTCTGATATGTAACTGCTGTTCTCATCTCCATAGACATTTTCCTACCCAGCTGACAGAATTCTAGTGAATCTGAAGCACAGCTTAATAAGTTATTTAATCGTTACCTGAAGTCATTATCTTTAGTCTGAAATTAAATATATTTCTAGTGTTTTTCTTCACAATGATTTCAATCCAAGGGTGGTTACAGTAAGAAAAATAATTATTTGTGCGAGGCATTGTCCTAAGTGGTTACATACATTATCTCACTTAATCCTGACAACAGTCCTATAAGATATTATTATTATTTATCCCCATTTACAGATGAGAAAAGCAAGTCTGACAGAGGGATGGCAACTTGCTGTTAATAAGTGTCAGAGGCAAGATTTGAAACCAGGACTGTCCAAATCCAAAATATGTGCTCATAATCACTACAATATAATTACTTCAAAACATACACTTGAATGTCTTATGGATCAAATTTCTTTCAAGACGAAATGCAGTGACAATTACAGAAACTGTATAATTTAAACAGGCTAATAAATGAAAAGTTAAATTTTGATCATAGAATTTTAGTGGCGAACTCTGGAAAACAGTATGGAGGTTCCTCAAAAAATTAAAAATAGAACTACCCTACGACCCAGCAATTGCACTACTAGGCATTTATCCACGGGATACAGGTGTGCTGTTTCGAAGGGACACATGCACCCACATGTTTATAGCAGCACTATCAACAATAGCCAAAGTATGGAAAGAGCCCAAATGTCCATCGATGGATGAATGGATAAAGAAGATGTGGTATATATATGCAGTGGAGTATTACTCGGCAATCAAAAAGAATGAAGTCTTGCCATTTGCAGCTGTGTGGATGGAACTAGAGGGTATTATGCTAAGTGAAATTAGTCAGTCAGAGAAAGACAAAAATCATATGACTTCACACATATGAGGACTTTAAGAGACAAAACAGATGAACATAAGGGAAGGGAAACAAAATAATATAAAAACAGGGAGGGGGACAAAACAGAAGAGGCTCATAAATATGGAGAACAAACAGAGGGTTACTGAAGGGGTTGTGGGGGGGGGGATGGGCGAAATGGGTAAGCGGCATTAAGGAATCTACTCCTGAAATCATTGTCGTGCTATATGTTAATTTGGATGTAAATTTTAAAAAATAAAAAATAAAATAAAAAAAAAGAATTTTATTGGCAAAAGAACCTCAGGAGCCATCAAAATTAAATCTGCATTTCTCAAATGAAGAAGCTGAGGTGAGATGATACATGGTTTACCTAGGACATCTGAGGTTATTAAATGGACAAAGGGCGGTGATTGTTCTCTCAAGTACACAGTCATACAGTTGCCTCTTATAGCTAATATGTTTATAATATTGTTAAATACACAGCATTTCAACCTACACAGAAATATCAGGGGAAAACAGCTGTTGCAAAATGAGGTGGCGCTGCATTACAAGTCAGAGGGAATCCGCCTATCTCATTCCCCTTGGGCCTCTCATGTGCCAGTCCTACTCCAGGTACTGGGTCGTAGAGATGAAGGGTTCTCGGTCCAGGCTTTGTACAATTATAAAAATCACATGAATGCCTATGGACTTTATACAATTTACTTGACATTTAATTTTGAAGACCTAGAGAAAGGCTGAGGTTAATCTAAATTATTTATATGAACACTGGAGCAGATGTTAACCCCTGAGTATGACAAAGCTTGGCCTCATAGACAAAAGGTGACCATCTGAAGTAATTTTCCTCTTGGAGGTGGGGATGGAAGCAAAAATACTTAGACCAAAATGCCCCTTCCAAAAACCAGTCTACCCAAGCAAATATTGGACCACCTTGTGATTCTGTCCCCAAATAGTCATTTAAATAGGATTCCCTACAGGCTTTTCCTAATCAGACCACGTGGGCCTCAGAAAATGATGAAATCAATCATATTATTGTATAAAAAGAGATTCAAAGAATAGAAAATAAAATAATTCAACAAATATAGAAGAGATGAAAAGAGGACTTCTTATTCTATAAATAGCTGTTTAATCTCCAGAAGAGCAAATCTAGAAGGTTTCAATAATTTGCCCAAGGTAATACAGTTTGATAGGGGCAGAGCCAGGATTGGAACCAAGATCTCTTAACCTCGGTTCCATGCTTTTTCCCACAGCCTCAGATTGCTTGGACAAATATCAATGCACAGTTACACATGGGAAAGATAGAAAAGGAGTAGAAAATTGGTACATTCATATTTGATTTTGTATATAAAACCAAGATGGAATAAAATCGATAGTACAACTTCAGGCTGACTTTGACCAAAAAAAAAGCTACAGATTTCTAATTTCAAAGTTACTTTAAACATGTCAAAAATATTTTTATAGTATTCATATAATGAGACATGTAGTAATAGCCATTTATTTGAACTTATCAGCATTAAAATTTAAGACATAAACTGTTCAGTGCACTGTCTCTAGTATCTAACATTTTCCTCCATACAATAGAATGCCCCAAAATTGTCATTAGCATGATAGACTGCACATTATAAATGCCCTCAAACATGCAAATCACTCTTATCATATCTGACCTGTCGTGGAAAGTCAAAAGAAGAAAAAAGCAAGGATTAAAAATACTATGATATTTTGAAAGTGACAATTTTGAGGGGGTTTGACTTTCTGTATTATAAGTTCCTCGGAATGAGTATTTTCTTCTTCATTTGGCAAATTTATCAGCTACAAACTATTACATGACTATGTGTAAATTAGCAATAAAGAAATCCCAAGCATGTGGAATACAAACTGAAGAAATTCAATAAAATATCCATTAAATGAATGAGTGAATAATTATTATTTTCTTCAATCACCTTCCAAATGATATCAGGCAAACTGCATTTACAAAAAATTACAGCATCATTTTAAATAGGTAAACTTTGAGATTTCCTGAGAAGAATAAGCTCTTCCTCTCTAATTTATGCTTAATCAAGTCTTCAAAATATAATAGCCCTATGTTACAATAAAATAAAGCTGTTGTGTCACACCTTTTTCTTTCAATAGGACCCCATTTTCTCTACACTGCCTGACTGAGAAAATATCTTCCTTAATGGAACACAAACTAGAACTTAAAACAGTCTTAGAAATAGCTCTACTCTTATTCTCTTTTAGAAAAGCCTAATCCTCTAAGAGGATGAAATAGAATTATTCTATATGTCTTAAAACATCAAGTGTAGGACTCCAATTAGCTTCACTACATTTTACTATGGATGTGAAGTAGAGATTTAAGGAATTAATTCTTATTAAAAAAATTTTTTTTGAACATTTATCTTTTTTGAGAGACAGAGAGAGAGCATGAGCGGGAGAGAGGCAGAGAGACAGGGAGACACAGAATCCAAGGCAGGCTCCAGGCTCTGAGCCTGTCAGCACAGAGGTGGATGTGGGGCTCAAACTCACAAACCGTGAGATCATGACCTGAGCCGAAGTCAGACGCCCAACCGACTGAGCCACATGGGTGCCCTAAGGAATTAATTCTTATAATTCAAGCAGGGACATAGTTATCAAACCTCCAGGTGAATAGTTTAGTTCAACAAACATTTCTTGAGTAACTACTATGTGGCATGGTAAATTTAAGGTGAATAAAACATAGTACCTGCCTTCAAAAATAAATCCTGTACTGTTTCAGTGAAAATAAAATGGATATGACAGCATATTTTATGGGAAGAGTTAAGACATATTAATAATGAATGGAATACTGAGGGATGGGAATGGACAATGGGATAGTCTAACCCAGGTGCAAGCATTATCTGTAGAGAATTTTAAAACTTGGACACATCTTGGTCTATTTCTTATTATCACCATGTACCAGCAATTCAGTTGGGGTTGCATAGTGCCCCCCGCCGGAACAATTCATGCCCTCCATAGAACCTCAGAATGCAACCCTATTTGGAAAGAGGGTTGTTGCAAATGTAATTAGTTAAGACAAGGTCCTATTAGAGTGAAATGGGACCTTAATCCAATGACTAGTGCCCATATTTTCTTAACAGTGTCTCATTTTCCAAATGAAGAGGAAAAAAGATACAAAGGTATATATAGACAAGGAGAGAACACCATGGGAAGATGGGCAGAGATTAGAGTGATGTGACCAGAAGCCAAGGAATGTCTAGGATTGCCAGCAACTGCCTGAAGCTAAGAGAGAGGCATGGAACAGATTCTCTCTCAGTGCCTCCAGAAGGAACCAACCCGCCCAACACCTTGATTTCAAACTTCAAAGTCCTGATATCAAGACTGTGGGATAATAATTTCTCTTGTTTTAAGCAACCCAGTTTGTGGTACTTTGCTATGGCAATGTCAGGAAACAAATACAATAGCCATTCCCAAACCCTGCCCTCTTGATATACCATTTAGTATTAATAATATAACATGGTCATTACTTTAGTATATATTGTAGCTTACAATAGGAGAATAAAAGTCTAAAAGGAAAGAGAGACATGTAAATACAAATTTCAATGCAGTAGGGTAGACGCTATGGTGGAGATGTATATAGGCATCTATGGATCACAAAGAAGGTGGGATTTCACGCTTTTTTGAACATACAGGACATGTTCAGGAAAAAACAGATGAATCCAATTTGACTGGAACAGATCACTGTGTGAAGGAAAGGAAGAGTGGGAAAAAAGGTAAGGCTCTACACATAGAAGGACTTTAAAAAATGAAGATTTATATGGTGCTCTGAATCCTCACTAGTCAAAGTATGTTTATGGGCCAGCAGAAGTAGCATTACTGGAAGCTTGTTAGACATGCAGAAACCACTCTGGGAAACACTGCTATAGTCCTTTACTACTCAAAGTGCTGCTCGGGACTAGCAGTATCAGCATCACCTGGGGACTAGTTAGAAACACGGACTTTGCTGACTCTCTGGCCCCACCCCAACCTGCTGAATCAAAATCTGCATTCTAACAAGTTGCCCACCTGATTCGTTTGTACACTGGTGTTGAGAAGCACTATTCTAGGGGAGATTATGCCTCCGCTGAGAGGAAGTAAACGGGTGAGGAGCTGGCTGAGTGGGAGTTTGGGGAAAGGAATAACACACCAGGGCATTCTGAAGGAACAACATGAGCAAAGACCCTAAGCAGTAACAGCAACAAAACAGCAACTAACCCTTACATAGCCAGGCATTGTGCTCGGCACTTAAAAAATTTTTTTTAATTTTTTTAATGTTTATTTTTGACAGACAGAGAGAGCGTGAGCAGGGGAGAGGCAGAGACAGAGGGAGACACAGAATCCAAAGCAGGCTCCTGGCTCTGAGCTGTCAGTGGAGCCCCATGCAGGGCTCAAACTCACAAACCATGAGATCATGACCTGAGCCAAAGTCGGACACTTAACCGACTGAGCCACCGAGGCGCCCGGACTTAAATTTTTTTTTTTTTTAACATTTATTTCATTTTTGAGAGACAGAGAGAGACAGAGCATGAGTGGGAGAGAGGCAGAGAGAGAGGGAGACACAGAATCTGAAGCTCCAAGCTGTCAGCACAGAGCCTGACATGGAGCTTGAACTCACAAACCATGAGATCATGACCTGAGTCATGATCAAAGTCAGTCGCTCAACCAACTGAGCCACCCAGGCGCCCTGTACGAGGCACTTTATATGCACTTACCTTTGGATCTTCACAGCCACTCTGTGTTTTTATTACAAATGTTTTTCAGTGACCCAGCTAGTAAGTGCCAGAGGTGGGTTTGACCCTAGCATTTCTCAGCATCTGACAAATACCCAATACATTTGTGAATTTGCATAGCAAATTCCCTCTACCTGGAATACTCTTCCTTATCTGTTAAAATCTCATTCATTCTTCCAAACCCAGCTCAAAAGTCACCTCCTCGAGGCGCCTGGGTGGCTCCGTCGGTTAAGCAGCCGACTTCAGCTCGGGTCACGATCTCGTGGTCTGTGAGTTAGAGCCCCACGTCGGGCTCTGTGCTGACAGCTCAGAGCCTGGAGCCTGTTTCGGATTCTGTGTCTCCCTCTCTCTGACCCTCCCCCGTTCATGCTCTGTCTCTCTCTGTCTCAAAAATAAATAAACGTTAAAAAAAATAAAAAAAAAAAAGTCACCTCCTCTGTGATCACCTTCTCAGTTTCCCCAGTCACAATCGATTTCATATTCTTTGGGTCTTCCTAACATCTCTTTTATACCACAACGATAGAATTTGTTGTGGTCTGGCATAGTTGGTGCTGTTCTCTCCCCTCCTCATCCCCAAATTGAATGGGATATTTTGGAGAGTGGAAGCATGTTTCAGTAATTTCAGTCTTCCCAGTGTCTAGTTGGGTGTTTACTACCTATGAGACAGGAATACTTTTTTTTTTCTTTTAGAGAGAGACAGAGCATGTGCAAGGTGGGGGGGGGGGGGGGGGGAGGACAGAGAGGGGAGAGAGAGAGAGAGAGAGAGAGAGAGAGAGAGAGAGAGAATCTTAAGCACGCTCCATTCTCAGCACAGAGCTAGATGTGGGGCCCGATCCCACAATCCTGGGATCATGACCTGAGCCAAAATCAAGAGTAGGATGTTCAACCAACTGGGCCACCCAGGTGCCCCATGAATACTTATTTATTAAAGATGGACCTGGATGTCAAGTCTGGCTGCATCCTTGACTAGCAATGTGAACATGACTAAAATCCCTGAGCCCCTCTATCTACAGTGCTCTCAGCTAGAAAATGGTGATGACGAAACCTACTCATAAAGTTGTAGTGAAGATGAAAAGAGAGCAGATATCTGAAAATGACCAGCACAGTTCAGGGCACAAAATAAGTGCATGATAAATACCTTGTAAAGGAACAAAATGAATGAATAAAGTGCCCTAGTGTAAAAACAAACAGTAATAGTAAACAGTACTTCTTATTAAGTAAGTGTCAGGCACTATTTAAGGTGGAACATACATATTACCCATCATTCTTCAAAAACCACCTGTTATTGTCATTATTATCATTTTCTTTCAATAAATAGCTAAACCAAGGCCTATACAGGTTAAAAAGTTTGCCCAAGATCCACGGGAAAGCCCGATTGGGAATCTGCTCCAAATGAATCCAAAACCTTAGCTCCCAGATTTTTTAAAAAGCATGACACTAAGTACTCCCCTACTGTTATACCAGCCCCGCCGTATATTACACTACTATACTTTAACCTCCAGAGATAGCTATTTTATCAAATTTGCACCAAATCCTAAAATAATAATAATAATAATAATAATAATAATAATAATAAGTAAAAAAATAAACCTGAGCACTTTTTAAATTACACCCCTTAATATAACTAGGAAAATACAGCTGTCAGTGGTCACATGCAATTTGGCTCTTCTTCATGAAATACAAGCTGTGTTAACGGGAGGTATGTTGAAACTGTTTGTTGCTGTACAGCACTGTGTGTATAACAAAAACAGTCAGGAACAGGCTTCCCACGTTCAATGAGATGTTTACAGACTGGCAAGTTAATAGGAATAAAAGCTGTAACCAAAGTATGAGTGATATTCTTTTGATGTCAGCTACGTGGAGTCCTTCCTGTTACAGTAGCTGGATTTTTTTTAAAAAGAAAATTGGATTATAAATTGGAAAGCACTTTACTGTATGCTGTTCTCAATTCTCAGTTATAAGGGAAATGAATTTAGATGTTTAAAAAATCAAATTATTTATCTTAGTGTTCCCTGAAGTTTGCAAACTGCTGAGCAATGTGATGCTTTGCCCTGCATTCTCCTCATTGAGTCTATCTGGGTAAATTAATTACAAGACAATCCTTAGGAATTAAGTGTATTTTAAGTTCAGAGGCATCTGCTTAGAGACTTCTAATACCGCTAAATAGTCCCTTTGGAAATGCACTCGTTAGTATGAGTGGTATAATTTTCATTTCCGCTGGCACCATGGCATATGACTTCTTCAGTTTCAGCTACCCTCTGATTGACCTGTCAAGGGCATAAACCACTCTGAAGATGTTCCAGTACCATTTGTGCTTTTCCAGTAGGTATAAGATACCATATTGATTTGTTCTATGTAAAGGAATAATTTAGAAGATTATTTTCTCTGGTTTTAATGTGACACATTCTCTGTATAAACACACACACACACACACACACACACACACACACACTCAGAATCTGAACTTATAATAAGCTTACTGGGCAATAGAACAAAACAAATAAACATTTTCTTAGATAACAGATATTCCATATGTCCTGAGGACATGAATTAGAAAAAAAATCTATGGTATGATTAATCCACTATATAAAATGGAAATGCATTTTTAAGTTGAATGTCAATAAGATGTTGGCAGGGGATTGGCAGGAGAGAGGGCACTTAGAACACTTAGAAAATTACATTTTGGATTTTTTTTCCTCTCCTCTAAAATGGAATGTGGTGAGTTCTATATCACCTGATATTTATGAAGCTACTGTGTTCCAGTTTGGAAGAATTTTGAATCAGGATGATTTTAAGAGATATACTCTTTCCCAGGTTTGAAACATAAAGCAAAGCATGACTAGTCCTCTATTATTCCACCATTTATAAACAACACGGCACTGAGTAGGGATCCTCCAGAAAGATGGGCATCCTCCACTCACCATACACCCACCCCATCAACAAATCTAATTTGGATAGGTCAGGCATACATAAAAGAAAATATAAATCCTTTGAATAAAACAGAGGCAAAAATTCGCTTTAAAATAATGGAGTTTTCACATGCCCATAGAGCTTGCATTAAGCTACATACAGAAGCATAGTTAACCCTGGGTAATACCACCAAATCAATCATTTCTGATGATGAAAATGATAATAAAGGGACACTCACATAATGCCTTATTAGTGTGATAAGGCATGTTCATATATATCGTTCGTTCCTCACAACAGTTCTATGAAGAAGGCTACATATAATTTCTATTAAGAATATAGGCTTTGGGAGCATCTGGGTGGCTCAGTTGGTTAAGCATCTGATTTTGGCTCCAGTCATGATTTCACTGTTTGTGGGTTCAAGTCCCACACTGGGCTCCACAATGACAGTGCAGAGCCTGCTTGGGATTCTCTCTCTCTCTCTCTCTCTCTCTCTGCCCCTTCCATGCACTCTCTCTCAAGATAAATAAATAAACTTAAAAAAATAAGAACATAGGCTTTGGGTTCCAGCCAATTTGATTAAAACCTTGGCCTCTTAACATATTAGTTGAGTCACCATGGAAAACTTGGTTATCCTCTCTGAACCTGTAGTAGGAGTAAATGAGATACTATAGGAAAAACACTTTCCCAGTTCCTGCCTCATGGTATGCTCACAATAACTAGTAGTTGTTATAATTATTCTGTGATTTCAATAACTTACTCTTTTCCAATCCAGAAATACATTTCCCCAAATGTATCTTAACCTTTTTAAGCAAGCATAAGTATTTATTGAATGATGAATGCAAAGACTCTAGCTTAGGATCAATCAGGAAAAGGATGCACAGGGAGGATAATATTCATTCACTCAGCAAATATTTATGTCTGAACTCTTACTATGGACCAGAAGCTATTCATAGGACACCTCATTTAATCCTCACAGCAATCCTGTGAGGTAAGTATAATCCTCTTTTTCAGATTACAAAACTAATGGTCCAACTTGCATACAGACACACAGCCTACTAAGGGAGTCTTTGATTCTAGGTTTAGTGTTCATTTTTGGTGCCTTTGCCTCTTGATCCATTATGGTACAATCTAAGACAAACCACAGTATTGTCAGCAAATCCTGTCTGTTTCTCATGAGCAGACCCCATAGGATGAGACAATTTCTTTCTAAATCTAATTCACTTGGCTATTCAGCATGACTGTTAGATGTATATAGCAGTGTCATATCTGATACCATAATGTTAATGTTAATGCAGTTAATAGGCTTTCATCTACAATATGGCCCAAATCATGCCTTTTGGGGAAAACTGAAGACCTAAGGTGAACCTTATCCATGATCCTACCTCTCACATTCTCATTCTCTGATACTAGTCACTCCCCATATACTGCTTGCTGATTTAGGGGAAAATAGGAAAAGGGACTTGAAAAGGAAAAAGGTTAGAAAAGGAAATACCTCACACCCACTCAGAATTGAGTACATGTAATTAAAGCCGTCAAGAAAACGATGGAACCATTGCTCACCAAGTCCATCTCTGACTCAAATCTCAAATCTCTGACACATTCCCCCATTGCCCATCTTATGGAAATTTCCACATCCTCATGGACAAGTAGGCTGTTGCATATCAAGGTAGAGAAAGTGACGAGGAATCAATGGATTAAAACAAAAAACTACACTGATTCATTCTTTCATTCAATCAATATATACTTCTAGAGCATCTTCTACATGTCTGGTATATAGCAAATACCAAAATATAAGTGTTTGCCAAATGAATTTAATTCTCCCATTGCAATGAACTAGATAAATCAATGTCTACCTTCAAGGAATGCACAATCTAGTTTGGGGAACAAATAATAAACAAACAATTACACTAATGACTATTTACTTTCAATTGTAATGAGTACAGCAAAATAGCAGTATAGTGTGTTATAAGAGTGAATAATGGAGGATGGCATCCTAGACTAGGGCATAAGGGAAAATTCCATGAGCAGGTGGCATTTAAGCTAAGAAGGGGGAGCCTGATTTAAGGACCAGGTCATTCCAGGCAGAAGTGAAACAAATTCTTTATCATGGCCTGTGAGCCCCTATGATCTCTCCCTGCCTCCCTCATGACCTCACTTCTTACCAGTCTCCCTTTGGTCACTCTTCTCCAGATCCCTGGTCATCCCTCTCCTTTTAATCATGTCAAATTTGTTTCTATTTTATGAGGCTTTTGCATTTTCTGTTCCCCTCTGTCTAAAATGTTCTTATCCCTGCTCTTCACATAACTAGTTCCAGTGTCTGGATCCCAGTTCAAAATTGCTTGTTCCAAGAAGCCTACACATCCATGATATGGGATGCCATCTACCACTCCACCAGTCACCATCTACCCTATCACAATCTATCAAATCCTTCAGAGCAATTATTAATACTTGATGATTTGTTTACTTGTTTGTATCTATTTCCCCCAACTATAAAGTAAGTTCTATGACAACCAGAATCTTATGTGCCTGGAACAAAGTAATCACTCAATAAAAGTTGACTAAGTGAATAAGAATTGGCATTTATGAAGGCCATCTGGTTGAAAGAGATGTAACATCTTCCAGGAATCGAAAAGCCAGTATGGTTAGAACATAATTTAATCGTTTATTAAATGTTAGTTGTTTTTCAAATGAATGTTTATATCTACAACATAGAGATAATGGCTCTTCAACCATATTTTAATCAGCTTGACAGTAAACACAAGTCTCTTCTTAAACAGAGTACACATACCTTACATATAATAGGCACCCACACTTTTGACTGATGAAAAATTGTTCTAGTCTATTAAGGCCCTTCTATCTCATCTTTGTATATCAAATTTCAGCTTCCAAAGTAGCTTCCCATCATTATCTCAATGGATTACTCACCAGTTTAGCTCTGCCAATGATAGATATTTGATTGTACCAGCCATAAAGGAATGCACTTACTCTTTTACAGTTTGGGTTGGGGACTTGGACAAGGTGGGAGGGAATATCCCTTGGTAAGTCAAGGGAGGGAGGGAATATCCCTTGGTAAGTCAAATTTTATACATGTGCACTAAAGACTCATCATAGGTAAGCTCACCAAATGGTAATATTTGTTTTGCTTGTGCTCTGTATTTTCTTGGGAAGGAAGGTATTATTTCCCAGCACTCACAGACAATCTTTTCCAACCATCTTACTCTGGCCACACACCCCAGAAAGTGAGTGCTGGTAAGAAGAGCTGACAATTTAATAATTAGGAGTAGCAAAATGTGGAAGAGACATTTCATCTGCATAAAACCTTCCCCCCTACACACCCCCAGAGCAATTCCAGAGGTCCCTAACACACTGTCTTTGAAGCCTGTGAGGTTTGAAAACAGAGCCTCCTAGGGGAATTTTACTGTA
This sequence comes from Panthera onca, assembly GCF_046562875.1. Lineage (NCBI taxonomy): Eukaryota > Metazoa > Chordata > Mammalia > Carnivora > Felidae > Panthera > Panthera onca. Next base: position 169,878,900 of record NC_138346.1, on the reverse strand, counting down.
AAATATCTCCCTGGGTCCCTATGCCAGTTCGTTCCTACTGGACCTTACAAAGCGATAGCTTGCTTGACAATTAAGGAAGAATTGTCAGGTGATTCTTAGACTTGAACATTCTATGCAGGCAAAAACATTTCATATCTCCAAGACGGCTGCCCAGGATCACTTATTGGATTAATTTTGGGGGGACAGATTGATTGACACTCCATATAATTTCAGGACCCACAAATGTAGGTCCAATAAAACAGGTAGTTTTTGTTTGTTTGGTTGGTTTTTGGTTTTTTTGCCTTAATTCTGGAGAAAACTGCATCTGGTAGATCTAGACTACTATGACTAGAAATTCCTTAAGGTCAAAGAACATGTCTGTTTTCTTTGCATTAATCAATTAACACAGGATCTGGAAAGTCATATTTGGATAAATATTAATGAATAATCATAAAAAATCTATCAATTTCTGAAATATTATGGTTTAAAAACAATCCAATCGCACTAATTTAATGTCCTCCAAAATAGGTCCATTATATTGAGGAAAAAATTACAGCTATAATAGATCTCATCTTTATCAGGCTTTTGCAATTAGTGTCTTTTGACATTGTTGCCAAGAATTTAAAAAATTCAATCACTGTATAAATGGGTAAGTTGGATTCTTTGGTTGCAAGCAAAAGAAATTCATTCTGATTAACTTAAGAAGAAAGAGAATACATTGGAAATATATGGCAGCTTAGAGATCTACTGGATGGTTGAAGGAAAGAAAAGGCAGCTTCAAGAGTTGCTGTAATAACCTGACTCTGAAATGAGTGCACATTAACCATGTTTTTTCCATCCTTATATCACTCTGCTCAAGATTCAGAGTCCTAGAAGAAGGAGACTGATTGCCCTTAGCTGGGTTTTAGGCCCACCTCCTGGCTAAAAGAGAATAGGGAACCTTGATTTTCATCCTCATCAACACTATATACAGTGGGGAAGAGGTAATGTCCAAAATAGATATAGAGATGCTTTATCAAAAAAAGGAATGCTGTGAGGCTGAAAATCCACAAATGTCCACTACAGTGGGTGAAGAAGGGGAGAGAAGAATTAACATTTCTTGTGCACCTGTAGATATCAAGCAGCTACTGTATGAATTACCTTATACATATGTCTTATTTCATCCTTAGCCATTCTGAGAAATAGGTATTTATCTCCATCTTGCAGATAACGAAACTGAGGCTCAGAGACGCTACTGACTTGGCCAGCACCACCCAACTAATATGCATTCGGTAAAGATTTGGATACAGATGTTTCTGACATTTGTGCAAGCTTAAATAACTATTATTCATGGGTTATTGTCAGCCCTGATGGAATATACTAAATGGAGCTCTAGAAAGGCTGATCCTTACAGGAGAAAATGTAATGCTTTATTAACTGGCTTGGTTGGTGAAATAAAGCACACCTACAAAGGTACAGTTAGGGAAAGAGGACAGGACTGAGAATGGAAAGAGAAGAGTTCACATCCTGGCTTTGCTACTTTATAGTTGTGTGACCCTGGGTAACTGTCTGAGACAAGAGTTCCTTAGCTGAAAAAGGACAGTGACACTTAATGACCACCTCACAGGAGACAGCAGAAGCGCAGGCTTTGGCAGACTTCATTTTTTTTTTTTTCATGAAAAATAAGGATAATATCTATGACATAAGATTATCATAAGAATTAAACAAGATAGTGTAGGTAAACTCGAGCACAGAGCAAATGCTCAATAAGTCTCATGAAGATCAGGAAAGGTAATGTATGTGAAAATGTTTTAAAAGCTGTGACGTGCTACCAAAACTGCAAATGACATCAAATTGGGCAGGGAATTTTAAAAACTGAATCATAATTTCACAATGGCCTGAAAAATGATGGGATGGATATTGTTTTAAATTTATTTTTTAATTTATTCATTGTTTAATTTACATCCAAGTTAGTTATCATATGGTGAAACAATGATTTCAGGAGTAGATTCTTTAATGTCCCTTACCCATTTATACCATCCCCACTCCCATAACTCCTCTAGCAAACCTCTGTTTGTTCTCTATATTGAAGAGTCTTTTATGTTTTGTCCCCCTCCCTGTTTTTATATTATTTTTGCTTCACTTCCCTATGTTCATCTGTTTTGTCTCTTAAAGTCCTCATATGAGTGAAGTCATACGATATTTGTCTTTCTCTGACTAATTTCGCTTAGCAAAATACCCTCTAGTTCCATCCACATAGTTGCAAATGGCAAGATTTCATTCTTTTTGATTGCCGAGTAATACTCCATTGTGTGTGTGTGTGTGTGTGTGTGTGTGTGTGTGTGTGTGTGTGTGTATACACATATATATACCACATCTTCTTTATCCATTCATCTGTCAATGGACATTTGGGCTCTACCCATACTTTGGCTATTGTTGATAGTACTGCTATAAACATGGGGGTGCATGTGCCCCTTCAAACAGGATACCTGTATCCCTTGGATAAATACCTAGTAGTGCAATTGCTAGGTCATAGGGTAGTTCTATTTTTAATTTTTTGAGGAACCTCCATACTATTTTCCAGAGTGGCTGCACCAGTTTGCATTCCCACCAGCAGTACAAAAGAGATCCTCTTTCTCTGCATCCTCGCCAACATCTGTTGTTGCCTCAGTTGTTAATGTTAGCCATTCTGACAGGTGTGAGGTGGTATCTCATTATGGTTTTGATTTGTATTTCCCTGATGATGAGTGATGTTGAGCATTTTTTCATGTGCTTGTTCACCATCTGGATGTCTTCTTTGGAGAAGTGTTTATTCATGTCTTTTGCCCATTTCTTCACTGGATTATTTGTTTTTTTGGTATTGAGTTTGATAAGTTCTTTATAAATTTTGGATACTAACCTTTTATCTGACATGTCATTTGCAAATATCTTCCCCCATTCCATCGGTTGCCTTTTAGTTTTGCTGATTGTTTCCTTCGCTGTGCAGAGCTTTTTATTTTGATGAGGTCCCAGTAGTTCATTTTTGCTTTTGTTTCCCTTGCTTCTGGAGAAGTGTTGAGTAAGAGGTTGCTGCAGACGAGGTCAAAGAGGTTTTGCCTGCTTTCTCCTCTAGGATTTTGATGGCTTACTGTCTTACGTTTAGGTCTTTCACAGAATAGATATTCTTTTAAATGGAAATTAATATTTAGTTGAGACAAATATGGAGTATGGCAGAGAGTGGCTAGCTATTCACTAAACCCATTTCCTCTTCCTCTTAGGTACATAGCTAAACACATAATTTCCAGCCTTTCCTGCAATTAGGTTTGTGTGACTAAGTCCATATGAATGTGGGCATACGTTTATTCCATATATATCTCCCAGGTGCAATCCTTCATGCACTTTCCCCCAGCACCTTTGGAAAGCATGTGTTAATGATGCAGAACCACAGGATGGAAGGAGCCTGGGTCTCTAAATCCCTGCTTGGAGGAAAGCTGATCACTGATCTGGGACATACAAAAATAAGCATCTACTGTGGAAAACTACTGAATTTTAGCATTTATATATTTTAACAGCCAGCATTGCATTAACTCACCTCAGAATTATTGAAAATTTGGGCTGGATACTTCTTTCTGGAAGGTAGTGGTGCTGTCTTATGCACTGAAGGATGTTAGGCAGAATCCCTGGCTTCTACTCATTAGATGTCGGTAGCATTCCCTTCCCCTTAACAATCAAAAATGTCTCCAAGCACTGCCAAACATCCCCTGAAGGGCAAAAGTCCCCTGGTTGATAACCACTACCTTAACTATCGTTGGGAATTATTTCAGTTAAAAAAAAAAAGTCTCTACAAAACTGAGGTAGAAGGAATGACTTTCCCCAAAAGTAGTAGTAAAATAGCTAAGGAGTCTAGCCTAGCTGACTATAAGTTAAAACTGTGTCCATGAGAAAATTTGTTGAATTGGATTCTGAGGATTAAAATTCTTAAATAAAATGACTTTCCCAACCTGCTGGTGCTCTACAACTGGATCAGAGGCATGATAATCAGACAGCAACTCACACTTCTGGTTATTCTGAGATCTTCACTTGTAACAATACTATTTGTCGATGTGGTTTTATTCTTGTTCTTGGCAATAGCCCTGGAAGAGAAGCATCTTGTTCTTTCATTAGAGTTATATTCTCCTACTTGTCCTCAGTGTATAGGCATATAATGATCTTATAGTGTAGATGGTTTAACATAAAAATCCTCCCTCTGCACAGTTTTCAGAAATCATTTTGGTGGAGTAAAAGCCAAGTAGCAATATATGAGCACTTTCTCTTAAACATTTTATTCATCATTCTAAAAAAAACTCATAATGCAAAATTTTTCAACTTATAAAATGTCCACAAGATAAAATTTTTTTCATTTTCTTTCTTTTTTTCTCTTCTTTCAAAAGGTTTCATTTCTGTATCACTATGCTAAGAATGTATTAGAGAATCCACAAAGGTCTGCTGACCAGATTTGATTTGGACATCATTTAGATTTGATTTTGGCATCATTCTATCGCAAATCAGAGTTATGTGCTAATTTGTTTGAGTAGGAATTTCCTTCTCAACTTTGATGAATGCAACACATTCACATGAAAAATGCAAAAATATAAAGTAAATTTTAAGCAGGAATGTTGCCTTTCTTTTTCTTTCCTTGATTTTCTTTGTTTTTATTGAAGTATTATTGACATACCATATCCTATTAGTTTGAGGTGTACATCATAGTGATTCAACATTTATATACATAACAAAATAATCCTTATGATAAGTCTAGTGACCATCTGCCACTATACAAAGTTATTACAATATTATTAACTATATTTCCTATATTATACATTATATTCCCATGAGTTTTTAATTTTATAACTGGAAGTTTGTACCTCTTAATCCTTTTCATCTATTTCATCTGTCCCCTAATACTTCCCCAGTCTGGTAACCCGCAGTTTGTTTCCTGTCTATATGAGTCTGTTTCTGTTTTGTTTGCTTGTTTGTTTTGTTTTTTAAATTCCACACATAAGTCAAATCATATGGTATCTATCTTTCTTCGTCTGACTGATTTTACTTAACATAATGCCCTCTAGGTCTTTCCATGTGGTTGCAAATGGCAGAATTTCATTCTTTTTATGTTTGAGTAATATTCCTTTTATATCCTTTTATCCATTCATCTATAGATGGACACTATGGTTGCTTTCATATTTTGGCTGTTGTAAACAATACTGCAATGAGCCTAAGTGTGATTATATCTTTTCAAACTGGTGTTTCTTTTCCTTGATTTTCACAGCAACATCAACCCAAACCTCACAATAATATACATATACTGAAAACTGCAAGAGCAAAACACACACACACACACACACACACACACACACAGTGAACAAAGTAATGATTTTGATGGAAACTGAGTTGCCTGTGAATTTCAAATTTTCATATATTTTGTAAATGCTCAAATTCATAAATGTTACCCATTTTGATTGTTTTATCATTTTATATATTTTAAACACCTTTTTGCAAAGTGCTTAATAAATTCAGCACTGGAATAGGAGGCAGAGGTATGTGAAGTTTTGGAATTTAACAAGATGTGAATATCAGTACCTCAACTTTTATGTTTTAAAAGTATCACATAAGACGTAATTAAAAATCAGGGCATCTCAAAATGAAATATATGTATATGTGCTATATCTCTGTACTGCCAGTAACTATTAATTTGCTGCTTAGAACCACTGCTCTCCTCCTAAAAGCATAGCAGAGATGAGCTGGTTCTGCTTAATTTCTACTTCCCAGAGGAGAACACACCAAACTGGGAAGAGAGAGCACTTGGTGTATTTGTTTTTTTGTCTAAAGAGAATTTTGTCTAAAGAGTTTTTTTGTCTAAAGAGTTAAAACTCCTGGGAAATCAAAGTACCATCACTAACTACCATCTATGAGAAGAAACCCCTAAACTTCCTACAAATATTGCCTGCCACTGTAAGCAACCTTATGGTAGATAAATGGAGCTGCTCTTGAGATCCCTTAGTTATCGTTACATTATATTATGATTTTAGTTAGGCGATTCTGTGCATATCCTGGAAATATGTATGTACAGTAAATCTCTTTCTATAGCTGCATTAATATTCAACATGTATATGATAAGCTAGCAATAGCACAACATCATTCATTTTCAAAGCTGTGCTCACTCTTGTTATGCATTTGCACCAAAGCACAGAAAGCCCCTGAGTAATCCTTCAAGGAAAAGTTAGCAGAAGCTGGGCTTACTGTGTGAAAGGGAGGAGGGAACATCTCTAAGAGCTCAAATCACCTCTTTGTTGTGTTCATTGGAATCCAGAGAAAAATGTACCATAGCTTGCCAGGCTGCACATTTTGCTGTAGCACTGCAATAAGTGATGGAAGCAATAAGTCCAGAGCCTGCTATCCAGGAAGAGCTTTTCCAGCTGGAATTTGGAGATCGACTAAAAAAGTTCTTCCCCTGAAAGATGGATTAAATTGATCATTTTTTCCTAGACATAGTGCACTTCAGGCTCATTTTGCTTTGTAATTAAGAAGAAAGCCAGAAACATCATTTACACATTAAGAATTTAATAGATATATTTTTCTAGCTTTATGCATTAGCACAGGACAGCCCATTAATGAAATAAGTCTTCCTTCAGGGTCAATTTAGATGGCTGTAATCTTCTGCAAATATATTGCAAATGAGGATCATTTAATGATCTTAAAACTAACTGCCAGGAGAGGATTGTTATAACTCTCCAGACAACAAAAAGAGACTTGGCATAGTGTGCAGTAGCCTTTCTTTAATTTAACACATGTTTAATTTCTACCCACTACATTTGTAAAAATTGCAAATATTATCTTTTGTCTAGGTTAGGTTAGTCTCTGGCTTGGCTGACCTGGGAGGTTGATTTTGATCATGGAAACTTAGGGGTGCATTAAATGATGGTCAAACGGATAACAATGTTGCACTGATAAAAATACATCCTTTGGATTGTTGATATGAACCATGATTGGCAAGCTCTGCTGAGCTTCCCTTGTTCTGCTCCAGCTCATCTCTTTCTGCAGAACTTCTTGTCTGACTCTACTAACTGTACATATTGATGTCTACTGTTACAACAGTCCTTACCATATGTTCAGCATTTAAGCGTTTTAAAACTTCTTTCACATGTGTGTGGTCTTATTTGCTTCTGAAAACAATACTAAATGGCAGGTGTGGAGCATCTCCATTTCCCTTTATAACAACTAAACAATCTGAGGTTCCAAGAGACAAAATGCTGGGCTCCATCCCCACAATCCCGTTGCACTCTTCCCACCCCTAGTTAGTAAGAGCTAAAATTTAGATCTTCAGACACTTTGTCTAGTATGTATTCATGTCAACCTTGGGATTCCTCACCTTTGTAAAAAGTGCTGGTCTAAAAGTTGTAGAAGCCTGGAGGGAAGATTGAGCACAATTTTCCATGACCTCAGAGCATGTACTGGAAAAACTAAACATTTCCCCCTAAAAATATAGCAGGCAGTTTATATGTATGTGGTAATTATCAAATGAGTGAAATAGATAATAAATAGGTAATAAGTTCATGGAAGGGAGAAATATTATGAGATACAGAGGTCAGAGAAGATTTCTTGGAAGAGGTAGACTTGAAAGAAGAACAGTAGTTACATGGGAGAAGAGAAAGCTGTTAGGCAAAAAGGCAGCATATACAAACATGGGACTTTGCAGTCAGATAGGCCAGGGTTCAAGTCTTGACTCTGCCTTTTATTAACTGTGTGGCTCTAATCAAATTACTTAAGCCTCATCGGTCAAATGGGAATAATTATTAGCACCTACTTTATAGAATTGTTGTTAATAATATCTGAGATGATGTTTTATAACGGTAAAATGTTTAGTATAGTGGCTGGTACAGAATCAGTATTCATTACTAGAATAGCTTAAGCAAAGGAATAGAGATGAGATATAAGAAGGATTGCAAAAAACAGTGATTAAATTAGTCAGATTTGAGCAAACTTTTGTGGAAAAGAGTAATGAGAGAATACTACAAAAATTCAAACCAGATTGGGGGGGGCGGGGCTGATGTCAAAATAACAAATTTTCCCCAGTGGCTTTCTATTTCTATTTGCAATTCAGAATCCTTTCCTGAAACAAAATCTTATTATCAATGTATAAAAAAGATACACATAGAACTTTTCTGGTTGGAGCAAATGTAGAAAATCCAGAGCCCCATCTGCTCAGCATCCCCAACCATCCCCAACATTCTTTGGAAGGAAACCCAGGTTTGAAACCATGCTTTCAACAACAGGAAGTATTGAAGTCTTCTGCTCAGGGAAGTGGCATGGTGAACACTTACCTAACAGCAGTAAGCAAATGCAACGGAGAAGGGAGACATGAATAACCAGTTATCCTGTTGTAGTTGTCAGGTGATAAGGGCTTGGAATGGAATAGAGTGGTGGCAGTGAGAACAAAGAGGCACAGGCACCAAAGACATTACAAGAGACAACTTGACAGGTCTTTATGAGATGTTTGGGTGGGGAGGGATGAGGAAAAAAGGATCAAAGATGATTCATGGGCTATAGACCTGAGCAAGCATTGGTGGAATCCTTAGTTGACCAAGAACTCCTTTTTAACAAATGTTTTTATGGGATTAATGTTTCTTGGAACCCACTGTGGGATATGCTGCTCTGAAAGCCAACAAAGGACCCTTGAGGAAGTCCCATTCCAATCATCATTGACTCATTGTAAATATACAGAGTATTAGGCACAAGACTTCTGCCCTCAAGGAACTCCAAGCATAATATGGGAAGCTCACACATAACCCATATTCTATACCCACAATATTTACAAAATGCATGATGTGTTTTGGAAAAAGCAAGTAATTCATGTGGCTACAAATAAGAATGCCGGCTTGGTAATTAGAGTGGCAGGTGATAAGGCTAGAAAGGTAGGCAACAGTCATTATTATTGTTGTCATTAGCTACCATCTATTGAATACATGCTATATGCTATGCATCATGCTAAGTATCTCACACGCATTACATCAATAAATCTTCCCTAAAATCCCATAAGGTAGGTACTATTATCATCCACATTTTACAGATGCAAAAATAAAGGCTTAGAGAGGTTATATAACTTACCCAGGTCTCATGCTGTCTAACTGGAGAAGTCTGAACACAACCCTGACCTATTAGAGCCCAGGGTCTGTGTGCTTAACCATTGTGATACATGGGCTTCTTAAATCATATGAACTCTTTTAAGGAGTGTAGACTCCACTGTGGAGGCCTTGGAAAACCAGAGAAGGTTCTGCATTTCTTTCTCTCCTTTGACAAATCTGTGAAAACACTTTGAGTCAGACCCAAAACAGAAGAAAATGACACTTGCTAAACTACCAAACCACATCTACCTTGCAGGGATGCTCATGAGTCACAGCCTCAAAACTGCCTGGGGATTTTCAAATAAAAGGCCCTTATGTGTTTGCAAGTTACTATCCTGCTGGGTTATCTTCTTCAATAACTGTTTCTTCGCATTGCATTGCTGCACCATGAAAATCTTGCTTTATTATACCTTCTTCAGAGAATCCTCAGCTCTACATTCTGCCTGTCGTGTGGGTTTACTGAGAGCTAACTTTCAAAGTCATGCATTCTACGGTAAGTGTATTTTAAACCATGCAGCATCACATTAAAAAGAAATGGCAGTCATTCTGCCCTGGAAACTGTTCCCTAGCATGACATTACTTTAATTCACTGGCTCCTTGTAATCAAGATCTAATAAACAGCACCTTTAAATAAGTCCTACACACAGCCTGCATTGTTACAATCAATTGAACTACTTAAAAAAGAAAACCTCTGAGGCTATCTGGAGGCATTCTGTGCTTCCCTCTGTTTTATGGCACAACCTTAGACACGACGTGTAAAAAGGTCAAGACAGCATGTAGGCTTTTGCATTAAACAGCAGAACACTAATTAGTTTTAGTGACAATGGGGTTCTGTTAGTGTGTTCTAATATTTTGATGCTTAATTTTGTTTGAAACCTCTAGCCATAATACACAAAAGGTCTTCTATCTTCCAGTTTTTCTTATGCCTTGATTTTACATCCCTATTATCTATTTGAACAAAGGATGTATATTTTCCATTTCTGTATTTTCATTAAGAGTCTATTCTAAAATCTAATTTCAAAATGGTTCATTTAAAAGAACAAGAGATTTAACATGGAACCTAATATTTCACTATGAGTTTCAACATTTTTTCAAATTTCAAATGTAAATTGTGTTAAAACATACTATCAATGTGTTTTAATATTTATGCATGTTAACTATCCAGAGCAAGAGTACTATGTTATAAAATGTTAAACATTAACTGTTGAGTGTCAAAACTTTTTAAAAATTGGATTTCCACATTTCTGAAATCTATTTTAACAGGAGAAATTATATAGTCCTTCAAAACCAAAGAATAATTTTTTCATCACTATTTGTATCTATATCCTTATTCTTTTTTCTAGGATATAGGTAAATACACATCTATATCGTTATTCTTTTTTCTAGGATAATAGGTAAATACCTAAAACATTCTCCAGGATTAAGAGCTGCAACTGAAGAAAATAACACTATTTAAGACTTTATTAACAAACTGGTATGTATCCAAAATACCAATTACTGTAAGTAGGGTGTAGTACGGTATGACTTTCTATAATGTAAATAACAAACTGAATAAATTTTCCTCAGCTAACTTGGAATTGCCAGTTCCTTGTACGAGACAGATTTATGCCACATTTTGGTATCATTTACTGTTTTTTAAAAATCAGTTTGAGGTCATAAGCTTACATTGGTCACCATCTTTTCAAGAGGTTATTGGGCTAATGCTTTAATAATACCTCCTGACGCTGTTCTCCCATGGGATTAAAAGCAATCAAATCTGTAGGTGGGGAAAAAAAACCCACATTCTTCTTTGTTCCCCCTAGCCGACTTGGCTGTGGTCTACAGAAGCTGAACTTTCATTAAAAGAAAATAAAGTTTCTAGCCCTTCATCTTGTAAAGGTAGCGTCTTTATACCGTAAATCAATACACTGCTGTTTGGTTTGCTCTCCAGCTAGACAGACCAAAACAATATAGCATCAAGGGAAGTGGGAGCATCCCCTCCAAGCCATTTGTCTTAATGGAGTGCCCACTTCAAAACTGACTTCTTACTGCTTCCATGATGCCAATTTAATTGTTATCAAGCAAGACCCAAAGAAACAAATCCAATTATAAAGCCAATTCTTTATAACCAAAATGGGATATATGTGGGTGTGCTGTAGACTGCTTGCCATATACTAGGCCCTGTAATAAACAAGTAAATACATCACCTTATTTTATCTTATGCGAGAGGTGTTGATTCTAACCTCCACTTTACAAAGGAGAAATTGGAGACAGAGAAGTTAAGTAACTTGCTGAAGGTCACATAGCTCATTAAGTGAAACAGCTGGAACTCTCACCTAAATCTGTCCAATACCAGATTTTAGTCTCTTAACCACAATATCATGTTGTCTAGCAAAAGCAATAACCTAATTCTGCATTCATTTATATTCTGTACTGTCTCTGAACATTTCCAAGGATTTGCCTCACAATGACTCTTATTGGAACAGAATAAAATGGAATTTTCTGGTCCATATATTTTCTGTACTCAATGGAAATGACACTCAAGTCTTGAAAAAGGGTAACGCACACAAGTTATGGAGTCAAAGTATCTGGGTAATTTAGGCAAGTTACTTAACCTCTCTGAGTCTTACTTTCTCATCTGTAAAATGGAGGCAATAATAGCTATTACCCAGGATCGTTGTTAAGATTAGAGTTAACAATTTATCAAACACTAGCTTCATGACAATCACTCTGTTCAAAACTTTACTTGCGTTATCTTAATTCATCCTCACAATGATCCTCTGTGGGTTTACTTATCCTGACACGTATTCATCCATTCATTAAAAAAAATTATCATCTGCTAGGTTGAGGAATCTCTGTTTGGCCTGGAAGCCTCTAAAATTTCCGATATGCAATAAGGTTGCTCTGTGAAAGTGCTGCACCTAAGTTATGAGTATTGCCTGAGGTCTTTTGCATATAACAAGCAATACTTCCTGATAAGTCTTCTCTGATAGGTTAGAGTAGATTCCTCACTGTCCCTCACACACACTCCCTTGCCCCAAATGTATTAATTGTGTACTCTCTACCCAAAGTTCTTTCTCCTCTTTCTCAGTTTTCCAGATCTACCCTTTAATTCATTCATTTATTCAACAAATACTTTTTGAATGCCTACTGTGTGACAGGAGCTGTCGTGGGTGCTTGCGATTCAGAAGCAAAAAAAATCAGAGAAAAAAAATCCTAACCCATGGAACTTACATCTTAGTATAATGATTAATCATTCTTTACAAGTATAGCATAGAATAGAGTATTCAGGTTACAGACTGAGGATGGAAATGGTCAATGGCTACGAGGTTTCAAACAGAGTATTAATAATACGAATACCCCTTTTCTCTAGTGACGCCATGCAGACCTCTGGGTTCTGAATCACAATAACCTGTGAGTGGTTAAGCAGAACTAAGTCACCCTACTTTTTGCTAAGTCAAGGTTGGAGGGCAGGGAATAGAACTAAACACTCTCCCATGTTTCCTCCAAGGAGCCACTCTGTCTTGCCTGCTTAATGATTTAACCTGTTTACTGTTTGGTTCTTTTTCATCATCACCTGCTGCTTACTGCCTCATCTGTGCTCCCTCCAACTGTAAAGGGGGCTAGGAAAGGGGCATGCTGAAGTACACCTGGCTCTGAAAGTCTAGATTGGTTTTTGGAAAAATCCAAACTACCAACTTAATAAAAACGAGCTATATTTTAATAGTGCAGCAGTAAATTATTTTTCAAGAATGTAGCTACTAGACCATCACAATACCCAATATGTCTTGGTTCCTAACTCAATATTTTTAATTACTTGCCTTTATTGGTCAGACAAAATGTAGAGTCAAGTTTCAAGTAATACCTTTTATTGGACTAATGGTGGAATATTGACAGAGAAGCTTTGGGGATATAGAAAACCCCCGCTAGGTCAGTAAGGGATTGACTCTGAGGAAAGGATTTCTGTAGGCAGAGAAGCCTCTCTGTCAATATTGTACAGTTTGCCCAATAAAGGGTATTACTCAAAACATGCTGGGTGTTTTGCTTTTACATTAAAAAGAAATGGAGTGTTGTGAGCTAAAGATGTTATTATATAGGATAAATCCTATTAAAGGCAGTTATTTCACCTGACCAAACCTCTATTCCCTCATCCAAGAAATAATAAAATCTATCCTGTCTACTTGATAGGGTTGTTGTATATCATTAGTTAACATTTATGAAAATATTTTATAATTGGTAAGTATGATGAAATAAGTGATTTTTTATTGATCATTAATATGCCTAAACTGTTAATGGCAATAAACCTAAATTAATAGATACCAAAGAGGTATTAACACTGCAAATGACAATGATGGGAGAGAGAGAGAGAGAGAGCCAGGGAGGAGCAGAAATAGAGGGAGAGAGAATCCAAAGCAAGCTCCAAGCTGTCAGCATGAAGCCCGATGTGGGGCTCGAACTTGTGAACCATGAGAGATCATGACCTGAGCCGAAACCAAAAGTCAGATGCTTAACCAACTGAGCCACCCAAGAACCCCTAAAAGGCTACTATTAAAAGGGTTAATCTTTGTAGTTGAGGATGGTCCTCTAGGTATGAGGTATTTATACCAGTTTGCACAGACAAGTCTAGACTTTTATGTCTCATTCAAAGTACTGGTTTATTTATTTTGATCACAAATCAAAATTTGTGGATTTGATCACAAAGGAAGTCAAGGAAATTGTTACCCTGATTATTCCAAAATGAAACAAGAGTCTATTTAGAATCCAATTGAATCCAATTTGAATTCCCATTTCAATATTCATGATTTATAATGTTAATTCAAGTTAACAAAATACTCCTGAGTGCCTACTATGGGCCAGGCAATACAGTTACATCATGCCCATTAGCATTTTCATTCAGAGGTAGAAGGTGTTTATAAGAGGACATATTATACCTAGGGAAAGATAGCACTTGTCCTTTAGTACCCAATTAAAATGGGTCATGGTAACACCTGTGAGACTCATTTCTTTCTTACTGTCTAGGCTTTCCTTTTGCAAGTTGTCACAATAAGATAGTTCCATTAATGAATCCCTAGTAATCTGAAAAAGAGCAAACCCATGATTGTTCAATGCCATTCACAAAATCCCAACAAAAGCTCTGTATTCTATCTCAGAAAGAACTGTTGGATACTAAATTGATTCTTCTTTCATTTTGGAATATTCAGGGTAACAATTTCCTTGACTTCTTTTGTGATCAAATACAAATAAATAAACCAAAACTTTCAATGAGACACAAAAGTCTAGACTTGTCTGTGTAGACTGGTATAAATACCTCACACCTAGAGGACCATCCCCAGCTACACAGATTAACCCTTTTAATAGTAGCTTTTTAGGGGTGCCTGGGTGGCTCAGTTGGTTAAGCATCTGACTTTTGGTTTCAGCTCATGTCATGATCTCACAGTTCATGAGTTCAAACCCTGCATCAGGAATCGTGCTGACAGCTTGGAGCTTGCTTTGGATTCTCTCTCCCTTTATCTCTGCTCCTCCCTGGCTCGCTAGCTCTCTCCCTCACTCTCTCTCTCTTTCTCAAAATAAATAAACTTAAAAAATAGCAGCTTTTTAGACCAGTTTAATGTATTTGCCAAAATCTTAATTTTCTTCAAAGTAATAAAGGTTATTCAGCTATCATTTTTGCTACAAGCTGTTATTTTTAAAACAACTCATCAGATAAGTGCATCCAGGACCAGGTAACTACTTCTTGAGAGTGACTTCTCTCATAAGAGTCAGTAACTGGCAAGAGTAATGTTTCTAAGAAACCCCACAGCATAGGATGGAGTTTTAGAGAGTTCAATCTGAGATCTATGTCAATAGGGGACCATCCGTACTTAATCAGCTGAGACAATACAATGAGGGTAGATTCTTTTTGCTAAAGGTATCAACAGTTTCAAGTATACTGGTGTCATATTAAACTAACCCAAATTCAGCTAGTTTAGTTTATTTGCCCAATAATTCATTCAACAGCTATGAATGCCTACTATGTGCTGGGCATTGTGCTAGATGTTAGGTTGCTTACAATCTATAAAAGAGGCAGGCATGGTAACAAATATGATGTGGTGGAAACGAAGATAGAGCAATTAAAGGAGATGAATAAAGGTCTCCAAGAAAAGATGAAGCAAGAGAAGAGTTGTGGGAACCAGTAGGAGTCAGTCAGAAAAGAGATGGAGCTTGTAGAGAGGGGTTTCCAAAAGGAACAGCATATACCAAGGACCAAGGAAAAGTGAAAGTAAACCTCATTGTCGTTTACTCTATGAGGCCCCTTAAGGTCCCATGCAAGCTTGTTTCAGAGCTGCCAGGAGGCCCAGTGAAGTCACCTACTATAGCTCTGTCAGAGGTCCCTGCTTAGAGTCCTAGATAGAGCCTCAGGTGGTTTTGATGCCTTAGCAAAACCTTTCCCTGAGTAGAAGAGGGAAGGCCCAGCCTTTTCCCACTTGAGGGAAAAAAAAAAAGCATTTTTTGAAAAGATCAGCCCTCTAGGAAACTGTCCTGGAAAGACAGAGGGAATCATTCTAAACCTGAATTAATATTCTTCAGCCTTATTATCACACTCAACCTGAAATTTATCCTCACATGAGAAATCCTGTCCTTTCTCTTCACACAGAAGAGCACTTGGCTTCCGTTTTTATTTCTGATGCCACTTCAGGCTGTTGTCCAAGGAATTTCCATTCGCAAACGGCAAGTGCATTCACATTACAAAAGAAAATGAAGGTAGGTAAAGGCAAAACTGAGAGCAGACGCTTGAACTTGGCTTTAACAGAGAGAAGAGTTTCCAAACTCGAGATACCAAGAAATCAATAACTCCACACACAAAACTCAATAGCACTATTTTATATTCAGGCCATTCATACCCTCTGGCTACTGCTTTGTTTAAAATGGCTTTTAAAAAAAGTAGTAATAACTAGAAGCAATTGTTTTCCGTTTCCATTCTCAGTTCACCCGGTGATTAGACTGAGGTTTGTTTGTTTGTTTGTTTGTTTGTTTGTTTGTTTCCACAGGCAAAGATGATGTGTGCCAAAAGGGATTTTTTGTAATGGCGTTATATACCTTTAGTAATAGGATTTTGCTATAAAAAATCCAAATGCAACCTTAATGATAGAGACACAAACACAGCATTAAGGATAATGGTATCTTTGGGCAGCTAGATGAATTGAAACATGCAAACATGGTGTTAACACTTTGTTCTCAATATAGGGCCTCACTATCCATTCAGACTACACATAACTGGCCAGAGTTAAGTAAGTCAATATTAGTTTCATGAATGCAAAAGTATCCACTGTTTTCTAGTTATCTGATAAATCAGGATTTCTAAAATTGTTTTAGAAAACTCTGTAATTTCACAAACCATTATTCTAATAGGTTTACTTGATTGGTTGTTGACTTTTTTTAAACATTTCTGCTTTCATAAGAAATATTATAAGAACATGACCTATGAAAAGCCACAGACTCTGAAGAACAATCATCAACAATTAAAGAAAAAAGAAAGGAAACAGTTCCCTACTGAATACACTCTTTCTACTTCATAAGAAATGTCACAGGGCTATTTTTTGTGTCTGAGAGAAATGGTGTTGTGATGACTTGTCCCTTTGCACAATCACATGCTCTGTCCTGCATTTGCACCCCCCAACACACAAAACAAAATGAGACTTCCTCGAGACCTGCTTTGGGATTTCTTCTGGCAAAGAAGCTTTCCACTCCGATTGCCATGACTTATTTATTCATTCCATAAATACTTGCTGAACATTACTGTGTACCAGGCAATGTGCTAGATTCTGGGGTCCCAAAGGTAGAATGATGGCGAGCCCTTTCCCTGACATAGTTTATAGTCTGATACTTGGAAACGTGGATAAGGAAAAGGACAATTATGGAGATACATGGATATGGGGACAAACTGGGTGCTCTAAGAAGGGCCACCTAATCCAATCTGGAGGGTCAAAAACACTTTCCTGAAAGACAGACTATCGTCACTGAGTGCTGAGCCAAGGGAAAGAGTGGAGATATGGGTGCTGAGAGGCGGATTGGATAGATTTAAACAAAACCTAAAAAAAAAAAAAATATTGAAAATAATCAAGGAGACCTATGAAGTCAAATATTTAGAACTAGTCACTAGGAGCATTTCTAGATATATATGGTATGGAACAGTAGGATTTGGAATCAGAAAACTGGGTTCAAGGCCAAGGCTCTAATTCTTGTAAACTATGTGACCCAAAATAAATCATTTAAACTCTCTGGGGAGTGGTTTTTTTTTTTTTTTTCCCCTCATCTGTGAAGCTAGAATAATAATGTACCGGTTCTGCCATTCTCATAGAGTTGTTAGGCTCAAATAAAATAGTGGATGTGAAAATACTTTTTAAACTGTAAAGCATTACACAAATGTTAGTTATTATTATTAAAACAAAAGTAGAAGTGGGCTAGTAGAATTAATAGGATTTAGACACAAGAAAAAAGCAGAGATTATGAATATAAAGTGAAAGATAGTTCTCTATCTTGCTAGGGTAATGGCCAAAATTAATTTCCCAAAGTCCGGGAAATTTGCCAGAAATATATGAAGGAGGTGCAAATTCCTATTTTTAAAAAAGGGAAGAAGTTTAATATGTGATAAAAAGCAGTGCTGAAAAGAAGGGGAGCTCTTCTCCCTATTTAAGATGTCAGAGAAGGAAGCAACAGGGTACAATACACCATCAAGAAACTAAGCTCTCATGACCATATGGATATTTCCAGCAGCTACAGCATTTAACTGAGAGCATACATTTTTAAAACTTTAAACATAAAAAATAAGGAATATGTAAGCCTACTGGAGTAAAAACCAGAAGAAAAAAGTCAAGCTGAGGTGAAATGTCTGTACAAAAATCAGATGATAGAAATATGTATAGGTAGAGTAGGTTGATGGAAGAGGAGGGAAAAGCTCAGCAAGAACATAGACACCCATTACGAGCAACAGACATATTGAACATCTTTCTGCAGGCACTGTTCTTTGTGCTGGGGCTAGACAAGGCATGGTTCCTGTTCTCTAGGGGCTCACAGTACACTAGGAAACCTCTTAGAGCATTTTAGAAACAAACAGAACAGAGTGATAATGAGCTTAAGACCTAATAACAGATGGTCTAAGGTGGTGCTAAAAGAGAGATCAAAGATATTGGAGTTGTTTATGGAGTTGTTTGAAGCAAAAGAGAAAATTTCCACAGCTCACAGCATGGCCTATATAATCACAGAGGAAGAGGAGCCATGCTCTCCTGGGTCTGAGGATTACACTGCTGAGTCCTCCTTGGCCCTTAGCATTGCCTGCAGGAACTTCTGTGCAGCTTCAATGGGAGCAAGGGAGAAGTGCAAAGGTTTTAATGAGGACATACTTCAGAGGAGAGGGGGAGCATATCAGGAGCTGTGGCTTCTCAGGTTTACTTAGAACAACATCATCCATCTTCATCATCAGTCTCTTCATCACAACAACAAAATAGCTTCAGTGTGTATGCCAGGCATTTTTCAGGGTGTTTTAGATACATTCTGCCACTTACAATTCCTCTGTAAGATATACATTATTTTCTCCATGTTATCAGAGATCAGAGCAAACTAGGTGCTTGCACTGCCTTCAGGCTGGCCTGGAATAATGCAGGGTCGTCCAAGGCACAGAGACAGCAGAGCTAGTGGAAAAACATGGTCCAAGGAAACCTGGGGACATAGATTGTGCTGGACACTGAGCCTAAGGGTGAGGGGGAAAATGATAATATAATAATGCTATTAATTATTATCATTTATTGACACTGAGGGCCAGGTGCTGGGCTAAGTGCATCCCATGGTATAAGAAGCTCATCTGAATGTGTCTCTGAACAGTGAGAGCACACCTAGTCCCCCCACCTTGTGCCAGGTTTTATACCTGGGTCACAGGTTTAAAGGCCAGAAGCCATTGCCCATCGAGTGGATGGACAGGGAAAAGATTATGAAGCAAGCAAATTGACCAGCTATGCTTATGGTATTGTGTGATTTGCCATCCCCATATCAATAAAATTTATTCCTATGTGGAATAAAAATATTAACAAGGAATGATGATGTGAAGATACACATACACAGCATCATTTCAGCAATAGCAGAAGACTATAAATAATAAGTTCTATTTATCTTTTAAGGCTCAGCTCAAATGTTACATCCTCTGCTACCTGTTGGATCCGGAAGGACAGAGGTTCTAATTTTGGTTCTGCCACAGTACTGTGTCCTTGGGCAAGTTACTTAACCAGTCTGAGGTTCAGTTTCTTTGTTCATCCACTCAACAAATATAATCAAAGTCTCCTATGCATCAGGCACTGTTCTAAGCATTGGAGATAAATCACTGGAGGGGAAGGGGAAGCCCTATTCTCAAGGAACTTACATTCTAACAGGGGATGAGAGACAATAACAAATAGGTATGGTTAATGGTGATAAGTGCTCTGAAGAAGAATAAAGCAGGATAAGGAGACAGAGAGTGACAAGGGGTGCTATTTTCTTTGTGATTATCAGGGAAGCCTTTACTGATGAGTTGAAGTTTGAGCAGAGATCTGAATTGAAATGAGAGCAAACCATTCAGATATTTGGGGAAAGAGCATTCTAGGCAGAGAGAACAGCAAGTACAAAGGCCCTGAGGGGAGAATGTGCATATTGTGTGTGAAGAATAGGGAGGTCAGCATAGCTAGGAGGGTATATTTTAAGGAGAGGAGTGAGAGATAAGGGCAGAGAGAAACTGGGGCCAAAATTATTTGGGGCCTTCTTAGCCATGGTAAGCTTTTGACTAACCATAGAGTTGTTGTGATGATTAAATGAGATACTGAAGAAGCAGTGCTTGATACACATAAGGTGCTCAATAAGTGGTAGCTATTATTATTACTCCTTTCCCAGCAATTATAAGAGTGAGATAAGAAAGGACAGTAGGATTTTAAAATCTTTCTTTGAAATTATTCCGAAAGTGACAAATGGAGTAAGACCCTAGATCCGAATGGTATTTCCTGTCCCCGTTTTCCCCCTCCCTGTCACCCTGGAGCACTTTTCCAGTTATGATAGTTTAGGATAATTTGCTCCCATACCAAGCATAAGAGACACAAAGAAAGATACCTAACAACCCATCCTGGGACCCAAATGGAAGCACCAATGATTTTAATTATAACTTTTCAATTGTGGCCACCATACCCAATTATTTGGAATCCTTTTTTTAAGACATTTAAAATTATATTGGTAATTTGCTTTTCCTTCCATATATGGATATGTTCTTTCACAAAACCACTCTGCCTCTCAGAGGCTTAAGAACAGTAACTGTTTGAGAACTGAAAATGATGAGGTAATTGCTAACTTTTCAGCTAATTCTTTTTCATACGTTCATTATTCAAAAATAAAAAATGAAACCCACAGAATATAGTGGGCAGAGTTAGAAAAGGATGTTTTATATATCACTTCTAGAAGATTTGCAGTTGTACTTTGTGATTCAGAGCTTAGTAGGCACAGAATTTAGAATAACTCTGTTTATCTGTGCAAACTTTCCTTAGCCTGTTGCAACTCCCAAGTCCAACTCTTACACATGGGTGTTGGGTAGAATATACTGAATAAAAAGTATACAAAGACTTAATTTTTCTCCTGCCTACAAAGATCTCCAAATCTTTACTATTCTGCACAGCTGCCTAGAATAGACAACAGTAGAGCCATTGTCCATGATTCAAACTGAAGAGGAGTGAAAATACCATTAACCCTTTAAAACAGAATTATCTTATTCTTTTGATTTCACTACACACTATAATGTGTTTGTGGCCATATTTGGATCATATCCGGTTAGAACACAGGAATAATAGATATCATTCAGATAATAATTAGCCATGTACTTGCAATAGCGGGATGTGAAGTCAAAGGAAAACACTAAAAATGTTGTTTTTTTGGACCATGACAAAGAGCTTTTTAAATGAGTTTGAGCATTTTTTGTGGCTGACTCATGTCTGGAGGCCTCACTATGGTCACCAATGCTTCAACTTTTGTACTTTTAATTTCTATCTTTGACAATTTTAAATACTAAATAACACAAGGCTTTCTTATTGCCTGCAAGTGCATATAGTTTCTCTTTGTTTCCTCTATTTTCTGTTTGTAAGCAAATGCTACAATTTTAGATCACATGTTTTAGCCATTGTTGTTGATTAAAGGGAATTATAACATGTCTTAGGATAATGGACCTTACAATTTCACCATTGATGTTTTAAAATTATAAAATCAATCCTATAAATCCTAGCCTACATTTTATTTTTTTTACTTGATCTAAATTAGGTATTATTTCTTTTGCACTTGGCAAATTAAAGTTCTAATTACAGGAAAATGAATAATAAATTTTGATAGTATGAATATTTACTTACTTACTTACTTACTTACTTACTAAAAAAGACTAAAAGGACATATACCAAGATGCTACCAGTGGTTACTTTGGGGAGTAAAAATATAGGTGATCAATTTCTTCGTTGTGCTTTTATATATTTTCCAAATTTGCCCTGGTAGTCATATATCGCTTTTATAACCTTAGAAACTTTTCAATTTTTTTGATTGTGAAAGAAAAAAACAAGTCCAAACTCTTAGTAGATCATTAATACATTAGAATCACCAAAAATGTGCTCCTACAGAAACAGACCCTCTCAAAGGAAAGTAATTAGTTTCAAAACCCTCTTTTCTTAAAGGAATACTTAAACTTTGATTTCATAACACAACACAAAGTTCCATTGAAACAGATACTTGTTGGCAGTTCAGTACAGGAATTTTATTTCATGTATATAGAGAATGGAGAACTGGGAAATTCTTATTTAGCTTCAGCATCCCCACCTTATTAAGATGTCTTAAAATATCTACCTGTTCTTCACTCACTGTTCATGCACCATCTGGACTCCTAAGTCAGAGAAGGAGAAAAAAAAGGAACATTGGACCATTTTGCAGCAAAATCTATCTGCATGATTGATACTGGCTGCACAGAATCAATCTGCTGGGCTACGTTTTGGCATTTTAAGCATGGACCCTTTCTTTCCTCCTGCGTCTTCAGAGATAAATTTCTTGGTCTAGAGCTTTACTGATTTTTTAAAGGAACTACTCAAGCCTCCTCTCTCTCGGTCTAACTACTCCCTCTGCCTTCTTGGCAGAGATGTTACCCCTTGACTCTTTGGGAGAGCCAAGCGACCACTTAAAGACACTCCTGAACAGCTGACTCTGATATTTGGCAGCCCATGCTTAGCTCTGTCCATTTCCCTGAAGTTCTCTTCTACAGGTCGGGCTCTATTGAACTTCAAAGACAAATACTGGGCACAGAAATGACACAGAGAGGGCAGAGGGGCATGAGAACTGGACCTTGAGCACCTAAGTGCTGAAACAGTTTTTCTTTGTTCTTAACTGGTGCCTAGCTAATTGTTGGTGCTTAGCAAAGTTGAAATAATAAAAATGTTACTATTAACAAAAATAATAGGATTTTAAGCAGAATGATGTTTGGGAACCATTGTTCATAAAAAGCTAAAGGACAGATTCTGGCATCTTTGATCTTTCCAATGTCCTAGCTTGAAGAGATTTGTTAAAATGTGCCACCCTTAGGGGGTAGAGGAGTATAGTAGATCAAACAGGGGAACAGGTCCAATGGGAATCTCACTAAAAAGCAAGCCACTTAACATCAAATATGAATACTACAAGTTAAATGCACAAGACTAATTATTATTCTTGCTTCAAGTAAATTTTCCCTCTGCCTCAGTTGGCTTTGGAAGCAGTTTTATCATTGAATATGGAATATTAGTCAGTAACAACATATGTGTCCTCATACTACTACTTTGTTTAAAGCTGAAACTAAGATAAAAATAATTCTTGGGTATTTCTAGTCACCTTTGAATTCTCCTCACTTAAAAGCTAAAAGAGAATGATCAGAAGAAGTCAACAAGAATGGCAAAATGTGGGTAACTGTAAAACTGAATGATAAGGAATTCATTATGGTTTTCTCTTTACTTTTGTGTATGATTGAAATTTTTCATGATGAAAAGTTCCTAAAAAGCTAGCAGCAAATTACAGCCATCTGTGTCCTCATTTGGCCACAAAATATTTTGTGTGATCTCTGAAAAGTTTCATCCCTGTCCCTCAGTTTTCATAACTATACAAAGTTTGGTTAGTCTGGATAATGTGCAAGGTGTTCCTTCCTGCTCTTGATTTTTATGCCATTTTCTGCCTTTAGTCACATTTTTCATAGCATCCTCTAGGTCTTATGAATTTCATAATCTGAGATCTATGAGAGATCCAAGAAACTGGAGTGACTAAGACCTGTGCTTCCATTCCAGATCTCATACACACTTGCTTTGGACAAGTCACTTAAACAGTCAGTTTTCTCCCCTATAACTAGGAATAATAGTAGTACTTTCTTCCCTGGTTATTGTAAAGACAAGATATGGAAAGTGCTTAAACACAGGACCTGGCACCTTATATGCTCTCAATAAACGTAAGCTATTGCTGCTTTTGTGATGGTGGTTATTATTATAGCCATTCTCTTGCAGCCTGGAACATCTGCCCTTGATCTATCCTTTCTGACTGAAGAGGCAGAAGGAAAAAACATTAAAAACAATGAAGTTACGAGTGACTGCAGGTGGATCGCTAGTTTTTCCTGAAAGCATATACTTGCTTTACATAAAGTGTCAAGAAGTCAAAATAGGGTGCTGTGCCTGCACACACACCTCACACACCAGAGCTCCATGAGCTCCAGCCTCTTTCTTGAGCTGTAGAATTTTCCTTCTCGACCAGGTATTTATATTATGAGCATTATTTTATTAAAGTATTGTAAGCACAAGTCTGAGAGTGGCATTCCTGATTTAACTTGTGCTCTCTCCTTGGAGGTATGAGCAGTGGCCCCAGGGAAATTAAAGGTCTAGATTGTTAGTCTAGTCTAGTTAATAGCCCTTCTGATTTCAAAATCAAAGATCAATTAGCATCTAGTGTGGACCAAAATAGCTACAGAAAATTTTTTTTTCTAATCTTAACAATTGCTTTACAAAAGCAACAGAAATTCAACCATGCAACAAACCATGACTTGAGTACCCAAAAGAAGAATTTACACATAGTACCTACTTTTTGAAAAGCTCTAAGTGATAGATATTATTATCCCCATTTTACAGATGAGAAAATAGAGATTTAGCAAGGTTTAATAGCTTGCTCAATGCCATAAAAGCTGGTAGGTAAAAAAACATAAATTATGGCTACAGAATCCATATGCGGGAACAAAATTAACATCACCCCCTTGAAAGAAAAAAAAACTTACTGAAAAACAGTTTTTAATTTCTGGAAAGAAACTCATGGAGATCCTCTGCCATGGTTTCTGCTCTGTTCCAAAGCAGCAAATGCTCATTAGATCTCAGGTTAAGAATGCAATAAAAATGCCTGCAATCACTTTATGAATTATACCTTGGTTTTGAAAAATCTCCCAATTTTGCTGGACTTTGTCAAACAAAGGCCCTAATTGTCCACATAACACAGGCATAATCCTCAGCATCAAAACTCTTCCAGTGAGATTACATTGCATCTGACCATTATCTGTTAGCTTAAAAGAAAGCTGACAGGAATGATGGGGCCAGTGCAAGCTGTAGAAGAGATCAGCCATTCTCTTAGGTGATGAGAAAGACACTGCACACACATTACAGGGTTTTTAACCTTTGTTTTGTGCTCTTTACATGATGACTTTGACCTGGGAAAAGGGTAGTAAAACAGACACTCTTATGCTAATTGGAGTGTGAATTTATACAACAATGTGGGAAACAATTGTAGCAACAGGCACCAAGAGCCTGAAAAGGCGTTTTTGTCCTTGGACTCTAATTCTTCTTCTTGAATCTATGACAAAGAAATTATCAGAATTATGGAAAAACTTTATGTTCAAATATGTCCATGACAATGGAGAAAATCCAAAACAATCCAAATGTCTGATAATAAGCTAATAGTAAATTAATTATGCCAAAGTAAATTAAGGCAGAACCACACAATGAAATAGTATGTCTCCATTAAAACTTATGCTTACAGGGGTGCCCAGATGGCTCAGTCAGTTAAGTGTCCTACTCTTGATTTTGGCTCAGGTCATGATCTCACAGTTCATGAGACTGAGCCCTGTGTCTGGCTCTGTGCTGACAGTGCAGAGCCTGCTTGGGATTCTCTCTCTCTTCCTCTCTCTCTGTCCCTCCCTCACTTGTGCTCTCTCTCCCTCTCTCAAATAAAATAAACATTAAAAAAAAACTTATGCTTACAAATCCATTATAAATTATGTCACTGTGAAAAATGCTTGTGCTATTGTGTTAAATAGAAAAAAAATACAAACTTACAAACACTACTCCTATGACTACCTATATTAACTTCTCTCTGTCTTGGTTTCTTCATTTGTAAAATGTGACTATTACTAATAATACTTTCTTTGGGTTGTTATGAAGGTCAAATGATAGCATAAAAGTAAGCTTACAGTAAGTAAGCACTGAGTTTTAACTATACAATACAGGTATTATCATCCTCATTTTACATTTTTTTAACATTTTATTTTTATTTTGAGAGTGATATAGACAGCAAGCTGGGGAGGGCAGAGAGAGAGTGAGACAGAATGCCAAGCAGGCTCTGCTCTGTCAGCACAGAGCCCAACATGGGGCTTAACCCCACAAACAGCCAGATCATGACCTGAGCCGAAATCAAGAGTTGGACGCTTAACAGACTGAGCCACCCAGGTGCCCTTGTCATCCTCATTTTATAGATGAGATGACTGAGGCACAGAGGGTAACTCAAGAAGCAAGACAGCTGAGGGCAACTAGCAAAGACTGGATTTGAACTTGTCTGGCACCAAGTCCCATGGCTTTAACCACTACAGAATGCCTCCTGCTAGAAAGAGGAAACTCAGGAGAGCAAGTCAGATTGGAAAAGAAGTTACTGTCATTTTAAAAATAGTCTTGAACAAACTGAGGGTTGATGGGGGGTGGGAGGGAGGGGAGGGTGGGTGATGGGTATTGAGGAGAGCACCTTTTGGGATGAGCACTGGGTGTTGTATGAAAACCAATTTGACAATAAACTTCATATATTGAAAAAAAAAAAGAAAACAGAGAAAAAAAAATAGTCTTGAGATGATGAGTTGCTCAAACACCATGTCAAGAAGTCAGATCATTACTTTGAACTTCATATTATTTTATATTTCTATGTAGTATTTTTTAAAGAAAGCCATGATCAAATTAGACATGAAGGATATGCATACTGTAACATTGTTCTTCAGAATTAGATGACAACTCATCTTCTTGAGTGGAAGAGAGACGAGCAAGGTCAGGAGAGGAACTCAAAACATTTTTGGGAAAACAAAGCAAAACAAAACTTGTATCTAGAGAGGAAGAATAAGGAAGAAAAGAGAAGACAGGAGTTGGGAAACCATTACCTAAAGAAAATACGTTGGCAAAGTTGGTGCAATCTTGCTCTGTAAATTCCTAAGGGAGTTTTCACACAAAGAGTGATATGGGGGAAGTGGGGAGGCTACTGGGAGGTGGGTGAAGGAGTGAAAGGAAGATAAACACCCTCAGGACAGGGAGATATCAGCAAAATCACTGAATTAGTGGAATCTTCATGGTAACAGTGGAGGTTTCAAGGGCAACTGTGCCTTTGGAAAAAAAATGAAACTGATCAATGAGAAATGGCCAATCATCTATCAGGCTTAAAACAGGTATGCAACTCAGGATCTCAGAACTGAGTTTAGATTTTATATGTATAAATTTTAGATTTCATATGTATAAATACATATGTATGTGTTTACACACACACACACACACACACACACATTAGAAATAGGCATAAAGAAAGTGGGCTAAGAAATAGTTCCTCTGAGAATTTAGTAAGGAGACAGATCACACTTCCCTCTATTATTTTTAAAATATTAATACCTAACGAGTTATTCATTTTAAGGATGACTCTTTATCTAATTTTGCAAAATGTGCAATAGGTCATCCCAGAGACTCTAAAGATTTGGAAGGTCTCTTAGCACAGTGGTTTAAAACATAATCTCCAACCATGGTTTGAATCACAACTCCAACACATACTAACAGTGGGATTTTGAGCAATTTAACTTCTTTAAACTTCAATTTCCTGAAGTGTAAAATGAGAATAAAATAATGCAAAACATATTATACTACATAGATTTTATTTTATTTTTTTAATTTTTTTTAAACATTTATTTATTTTTGAGACAGAGAGAGACAGAGCATGAACAGGGGAGGGTCAGAGAGAGGGAGACACAGAATCTGAAACAGGCTCCAGGCTATGAGCTGTCAGCACAGAGCCCGACGCGGGGCTCGAACTCACAGCCCTCACGGACCGCGAGATCATGACCTGAGCTGAAGTCGGCCGCTTAACCGACTGAGCCACCCAGGCGCCCCTATACTACATAGATTTTAAAAGAGAAATCATAATAAAGTGCTTAACACAGTGCCTGGCACAAAGCACTCAGCAAATGTTAGCGGTCATGATTTATAGCAACACATTAAAAAGACTCTAAGCTCCTTGAGGGCAGGGACTGTCTTTTTTATCTTTGAGTATTCAATGCCTTTCACAAATCCTGGAACATAAGAAGCAGGCTTCACTAACTAGTTAGGAAACGACAGAAAAAAAGGAAAGTGGGAGGCAGGGAAGCAGGATCAGGGAGAAGTTTATCATACGGGAGAACATGAACTGTCAAATGAATTTTAATCCTAACAAGAGATTTAAGTGTGAAGCCTTTATTTAACCTTCATTCACTTCTTCAGTTCATTTTTCATTCCAAAAATATGGAGAGATGATGCTAGAGAGACAGAAATAGACAAATGGGACAGAGTCTCTAGCCTCACAATAGTTACAGTACAACGGGGAACACAGATATTAAACTAATAATTATGGAAGGCAGTAGGCCTGAATGGTTAAGTGTAGTTTCTTTTGTTCTGTTTTATTTTTTTTAATGTAGGTTCTTTAGAGTCAAGAAGTTGTGGATGAAAATTCAAATCTGAGTCTAGAAGGGAGAGGTTAATTGATTTTCCCAAGTTCACACTATTAGTTAATTCCAGTGGGGAAAATAATAAAGAAAACTTGAATTTCTTTGCCCTCTACCCCAAGATAGTTTGGGTATATAACTGTCTGGACTTAGGCTTTCCCTAGCCTAGCATTTTTGTTTCTTTGGTTATATTATATATATTGTATTAACAATCCCTTGTGTAGTAGCTATTTTCCCTGTTACAGTATAAACCAGGTGTGACTGAGAACTACATATGCCTTGCTCTTCACAGAATCTCCAGCAAAGGTGTCTGAATTAGTGTTGTCCAATATGGTAGCCAAAGCCACCTGTGTTTATTGAACATTTGAAATGGGGCTAGTCCAAACTAAGATGTGCTGTAAGTATAAAATGAACACTGGATTTGGGGCACCTGGGTGGTTCAATCGGTTAAGCACCTGACTTCAGTTCAGGTCATGACCTCACAGTTCATGAGTTTGAGCTTCACATCAGGCTCTCTGCCCTCAGCATGGAGCCTGCTTCAGATCCTCTGTCTCCCTCTCTCTGACCCTCCAGCGCCCTCTCTTTCTTTCTCTCTCAAAAATAAATAAACATTAAAAAAAACTTTTTAATAAAAAAGAAAACACTGGATTTTAATTACAGGAAAAAATCTCATTAATAATTTTTATATTGGTAATGTATAATATTTGGAATAAATGGGGTTAAATAGAATATATTATAAAATTAATTTTGCTGGTTTGTTTTTTCTTTTTTTTCTTTATATAGATTTTATTTCTAAGTAAACTTTACAGCCAACATGGGGTTTGAACCCACAACCCCAAGAGCAAGAGTTTCATGCTGTATCCACTGACCCAGGCAGGTGCCCCTGTATTTTCTCTTTTAATGTGGCTAAGAGAAAAGTAATAAATTTTGTGTGTGGTTCACATTTGTGGTTTACATTGTATTTCTATTTGACAAAGAAGATGCTCCACAAATTTTTGCTGGATAAATGAATGAACGAATGAATAATCAAGAAGGCCTATGGGGTTTTAGGAAGAGTAAAACCAGCCTGTTCTTTGTAGAATGATGCCTGACAGGTTGATGACCCACCAAGTCTCTTTACTAATTAATTAGGAAGTCCAGAAGGCTAATCTGCGTATTTTACCCCATATTCCTTGGCAGCTAAACCACCAGTGATAGGGTTTGCAATGCATAAGGGTTCGAAATATCCTATATTTTTCCCTATCAAAAAAAAAAAAAAAAAAGTTCCAGTCATGTGTGGAAAAGCAAAGAAGATTACAATCTTATTACAAGATTAAAACGTCATAACAGAGTACATCCAAGCAGGCCAAACCAAAAAGGGTATGGAGAACATACATTATATTAAACTATGAGTTATTTTATGTGGGCCTGAAACTGTGGGAAGGAAATGAGAAGGAAAATTACAGAGGCAATAGAAGAAAACGGAATTTTATAGCATTTGGAGATAATCTTTGAAGAAAAATGCTCAAAGTAATGCTCTTGATGAAAAGGAAAAAATGCCCAAGGAGCCAATAATTTCCTAAGGTATCTGAAACCACCCAAAAATATATGAGAAGAAAAAAATAAAAAGGGAAAGAAGTAAGGGGGTGGGGGAGAGAAGACGGAAAGAAAACAAACCAAACCTGGAAACTCATACTCCAAAATGACAACAGTGATGCTCTCTAGATGGTGGGATGGTAGGTGTTTTGGTTTTCCACTGTGCCTTTTGCTTCATTTTCCAAAATTTCTATAATAAAGTACCACTTTGTAATCAGGAAAAAATGCAATAAACTGTGTCTTAATTAAAAGGATAAAGGGGTGAAGCTTAGCATAGTGACAGAATGACAAGCCAGAAAGAGAATGCAAAATCTGTGGCAAGCCTGGAACCAAAAACCTCAGGTGGCTGGGCAGAGTCTGACACACAGAAAACCAGGAAGATCAAATAGCTACAAGAATGATGGAGTGGGTACCAGCAGGGAGTGGGCCAATGAAAGACCACATGCGAGAAATTGGGACTCAACCTTCGAAGCTTGAGGTGACAGAGCTAAGGGAACAAGACAAATGAACCAACTTTCAAAGCTAAAATGATGATGGATAGACCTGGGAGTAGCCAAAGCCTAAAAAGGGAAGAAAGGTCCTGGAAGAAGTCCTGAACTTTATCAGATTCTTTGCCTGAGGTTGAAAGAGAAGGTAGAGAGTGATCAGTTAATTGTCTAGTATTTATTAATATATAATTCAGTTAGGAATTCAAGATGGAAGATAGTAAGCTACTCACACACTAAAACCTGCTAAATGCAAGGAAATGTATCAAAACTTTGGTCTCTTTCTGATAAGACAGACTGTCTTATCAGACAAGCTTGGGGAATCATTCATTCCATACCTATTTATTGAGAACTTACTCTTTTGTAGGGACTAGGAGGTAAAAGTCTAAAACAGGAACCCAAAAGTCCAGCAATAGCCCTTGACTGCTCTGGTTTCCTGTACCTGTAAGCTATAGTAATGAAATGTTACATTATCTGATAGGAACCAGATTCTCAAGCATAGTGCACTGGCTTGGTATGAATGTCCAAAGACTTTTTAAAATTCTTGATTTAAAGGTTATTTTAGATATTTAATAAAATTTTGATCCAAAAGGGTTTTGGACCACTGACGAAGCTATGAATAATGGTATGGTCTCCACAGCATCTGCATTATCATCTGATGCTCTTTTTTCTCAGCTACAAAGAAGAAAAACCAGAGCTTCAGAAGGTCAGTAGAGTACCCAGTTTTCAGTCCTATGCACGTAAACTAAATTTGTCAGACAAAAGGTAAAAGGTACATTCAGGCAGGTATGTACAAACCTAAAAACCATCCATTTTCTAAACAGTATTGTCAAATTCAATCATATATTGGCATACATAACTTTAATCCATATTTATGTAATGCATATATTTTTAATGATTATCCTTCAAATACCAACACAAATTTCCTTGTGAATTGTTTATGTGAGTGACATCCCTAAAATCTTCATTATGTTTACAGGATAGAAAGCATACTAGATAAAAGTTTAACAGTAGTGTAGAGATCTCTACCTTACAATCATCCACAGATTTAATAACAAAATATCCTGAGGATGGAAATTTACTAAAACCCAGGACAGTTTGGGTGAATATATTTCAAGAAAGAATGAAAGTCCACGCTGGACAGCACAACTAACTATCATACCCTTTTGGCGATGACCCCATAACATAACTTTAAATACCAGAATAGCCACATTTTCCTTTTATTTTTATTTTTATTTTTTATTTTTATTTATTTATTTTTGGTTAAAGAAGTGTTTTGTCCATTAAGTGGTTAAAACTTAAGGTTACCCATCCAAGGAGTAGGAAATGAAGGTTCTCAGTTTGATGGACAACAGCTCAGAGATCCCTGATGTCCCAAAATATTAGGTTTCTCTTCTAATAATGTTGGAAATATTGCCTACTGTCATGATTAATCTGAACCACAGCACAAGCTGATTGTAGGTGACACAGTCACAGAGCAGCGCCCGTGTTGGTTTCCACACACCGTCAAATCTGCTACAAATGCAGGGGTGAATGGGAGAGAACTGTGATACCAGGTTTTCTGGTGGCTAATAGATTGTGACATGAAAGAAGGAAACCTTTATTTTAATTCAAAAAACAAAAGCCAAATAGCAAAACTTATGTACGTGCTGAACTTTTTTTTCTTCCTCAAGTGGAAAACATTGACTTGCTAACAACTCTTGGCTGGCATCAAGGGAAAGTGGAGGTATTTGCAGATGTGGAGGAAGACATACAAAACATTTTTCAAATCAAAGGCTTGAATTATTGCACTGGGTTCATGAAGTTTCACAGGCATCTAGACACACCATTGTCTTCGCCCTGGAACAAGCTGCCCTTTCTATTCGAGAAAGAAAACAACCCAATGTTTCTTACAATCAGATCTGTATGTATCAGGGAGCTATCTATATTTTGAAATTCTTTGCATTGTCTGTGGAAGGGTGTGCTGTTTGGACCCAACAATGGCAACATTGATTTTAAGATTTTTGAATTTTGGTTGTACAGAGCAAACAGTGAAAGAAAACTGCCGGCTTTCAGAACTACAACAACAGTGCTCTTACACAAACTCACTGCTCTCCTGGCTGTTTTACATAGCCAAAGATCAATACTGCTCATTCAGCCAATGTTATTAACCCCATTTATCAGCTTCTCTCTCAAAAAAAAAAAAAAATTGAAAGAATCTTGCCGACAAAGTTATGTCATCTTCCGCTTGTTCAATTGTAGACTGGATAATTCACTTTGTTGTGCACCCCCAACAATTGAGCCTTGTTTATGAACTTACATTTATTAAGTGAAAGTATTTGGAAACTGATGGTACATTCAAGCTCGGTTGCCATGGGCAGTAATCATGGCAGAAAGTCATGACCTCCCCGTTATGCAGCGAGTAACTAATTGAAATGATACAAATTACTCTGATTCTCTGTCTGCCAATTTAGAGCCTGGTTCTGGTCAAGGGTCAAATGAGCTCCTATTCATGAAACTATGTTTGAAGTAGCTGCTACCGTAGCAAGGGGGTTTGGCATAGGCTTCACTGCTCCTTTGGACTTTACCACATACTGTGGCAAGACGTAAAACAGTAAGTTCCAAAGCCTACCTTAGCCAACACATCAAAAGCTTACTGTTGTCATTCAGTTTGTGCTACTTGTCAACAGCACTGGACATGGTTTGCTAAACTTTACTGGCTAGAAATAAATGTTGTATTCAGAAGCCACTTAGGGAATCTGTCCTCTTCAGCCTGCATATTTCACCAACTCTCTGATATGCCCACGGCAGAGGAAACCAAATGCCATAAACTCAATATTAAATGACTCTCAACCTATCAGTTCTCACCAAGTGTCATCGTTTTCAGCTTCTCTCTGCCCGCACACCTATACACATTCCTGCCAAATAAATATGATAAATTAAAAGCCTAAAAGGTATCTGGCATGCAAGTTCTTTCTTCAAAGCATAATCAGGATGATTATCTCTGTTTGAGAAATGACACTAAATGTTAATCTAATTGAATCTGGGAAATGTGGCAATAAAAAGTTAATAATTTACAGAGAAATTGTTCTTCAGAAAATTCTAAGTGAATGCCCACTAAATGAATTTCAGGAACTGTGCTCAAAGGCATATAGGAGATGTGACAAATGCCACGGCTTAACTTTGAATATGTTTTTTACGCTACCAAAACTATTTGCTTTAAAGAGGCATGCTGATACATATATGTGCATGGAGATACACACACTTCGTCTGTACAATATCTAGGAAAAGATGGAAAAACATCTCAAGGCAGATGATAGTATGAAGAGGAAGCTGAGTATTTAAACTTAAGCTCAAAGATTGGCTTCAGGGGGGTGTACCCAACACTATTTCTAAAATCAGAGTTACTCGCAGTTAATGCATAAAGAAAAAGCCTCATAAACTCCCACTGAATTCTTTCTTCTTTTTTAATTTTTATTTTTAAGTAATCTTTGCACCCAACGTGGGGCTCAAACTCACCACTGAAAGATCAAGAGTCACGTGCTCTACCGACTAAGCCAGCCAGGTACCCCCCACATAGAATTTTTAAGAAGAAAAAAAAAATTGAAGATGTTGTAAAGCAAGGAGGTATAAGATCAGGTTAGACACCCACTGTAGCCAATCCACGCTGGCACCCTAACAGATACTGCCTAACTTAGACTATCTCCCATCTCCAATCTCAGCAATTTCAGAGTAAGGCAAAACTTTGGTGAATCCCTTTTGAATGACAGTAACAGGCTATCTTCAAATTGATACTAGAACAGCAAGTAATAAAATTATACTGCAAATTAACTACAACATTGTGTAAAGCTATAATTTCCCTTCAAACATACCCTAGAAAAGTATGGTAGCTTTGGGTGAGTGGCCTGCCCCATTCTACATCAGTCAAGTCAGTCAACAAATACATATTGAGCCTCTTTAATGTACCACTGTACCTCACGTCTGGCCAGCAGACACTAGTCTGGATTGAAGGGGGGATGTAGGTACTCAAATTTACACTTTTGTTCAAATCCAGAGCACCACCTGCAAGCTTTTGTAGGTGTAATAGGCTCACGTTGAAGAGCTCTGTTTATTTTTTTTTAATGCTTATTTATTTATTTTGAGAGAGAGTGTGTGTGTGTGTGTGTGAGCAGGGGAAGGACAGGGAGAGAGGGAGAGAGAGAATCCCAAGCAGGCCCCACACTCAGCATGGAGCCGAATGCAGGGCTCAACCTCACAACCACAAGATCATGACCTGAGCCAAAATCAAGGGTCAGATGCTTAACTGAGCCACCCAGGTGCCCCTGAAGAGTTCTATTTAAATAAGCAATGGTGTAACAACAATATGATGTCTCAGCAGAATGGAGAGGTTAAAAACACTAACTTCACACCTGTCAGGAAGGCTAAAATTAACAACACAAGAAACAACAGATGTTGGCAAGGATACAGAGAAAGGGGAGCCCTCTTGCACTGTTGGTGGGAATGTAAACTGGTGCAGCCACTCTAGAGAATAGTATGGAGGTTCCTCAAGAAACTGAAAAATAGAACTACCCTATCATCCAGAAGCTGCACTATTAGGTATTTACCCAAAGGATACAAAAATACAGATTTGAAGAGGTACATGCACCCCAATGTTTACAGTAGCATTATCAATAATAGTCAAACTATGGAGAAAGCCCAAATGTCCACTGGCCCGTTGACTGATGAGTGGATAAAGAATATGTATGTATATATGCATATATATTGGAATATAGCTCAGCCAGCAAAAAGAATGAAATCTTGCCATTCGCAATGATGTGATTGGAGACAGAATGTATTACATGAAGTGAAATAAGTCCATCAGAGAAAGACAAATACCATATGATTTCACTCATATGTGGAATATAAGAGACAAAACAGATTAACATATGGGAAAGGGGGGAAAGAAGAGAGGGAAACAAACAACAAGAGACTCTTAATGACAGAGAACAAACACTATGGGTTGACAGAGAGAGGTGGGGGGAGATGGGCTAGATGGGTGATGGGTGCTAAGGAGGGCACATGTGATGAGCACTGGGTGTTGTATGTAAGGGATGAATCACTGAATTCTACTTCTGAAACCAGGAGTTGCACTGTATGTTAACTAACTAAATTTTAATTAAATTAAAAACACTAACTTTATATTCAGTCAGACTTGAGTTCAAATCCCAACTCTGCTACTTACTATGAACCCTGGATGAATAATTCAGTTTCTTTTGACATCAGCTTTCTTATCTTGTATATTAAAAAGAAACCATTTTAACACAATGTCTGGTATAGAGTAAGTATCTTTATCAGTGATAGCTCTTATTACTAAAAACAAAAACAAAAACCCTGCCAAAAGAAGACAGTACTGGAATAAAATCCAGAACCTAATAAAATTTCAGCTAAACATTCCAATCAAGTGGGTTGCTTACTATTTATTTGTTTTTAATTTTTTTAATTTTTTTTTGTTTTTTGAGAGAGACAGAGACAGAGACAGAGACAGAGACAGAGACAGAGTGAGAACGGAGGAAGGCTAGAGAGAGAGGGAGATACAGAATCCGAAACAGGCTCCACGCTCCAAGCTGTCAGCACAGAGCCCGACATGGGGCTTGAACCCATGAGCTGTAAGATCATGACCTGAGCCAAAGTAAGATGCTTAACCAACTGAGCCATCCAGGTACCCCGTGGATTGTTTACTATTATAACAGTTTTAGAAATTCACAGATAGCTTTTTCATTGCAAAGATTCTAAATCTCAAAAACAAATTTTATTTTTCATTCATTTGTTCATTAAAAAGACAGGCCCTGGAAATACAACAGTAAGACCAACACATTTCCTGCCCTCATCTAGCTTACAGCCTACCAAACCAAGTAAATCACAACCATAGTAAATGTTGAAATAAAGACATACAGAGTGTTATATGAGTTCAGGGCATGGGACCTAACCTGTCTAGTTATATCCTGGATAGGGTCTTATTACTTACTGTTAACTAGAAAAGGCAAGAATGAAGTTGCACTATGATTTTTCTCCAAAAAGCCTTTTCCCATCCTAGGGCAACTTTCCCCAGGTGCCAAGGGAGGCAGGTAAATTGCATATTCTTACCACAATTCATCCCCTTCCCCAGTCTTATTTCAAACTGGGCTACAAACCATTCCCTGATCTTTTCCACCTCTGTGGTTTTCCTCATGCCATCCCATTCCCTTTTCCAGCCTGTGGTGCCTTTCTCTACCCTTTCATCCTCAAGCATCTCAATCCTTTCCATCCTCCAGACTCATTTGCTCTGACACCTCCTCCTTGAAGCCTTCCCATTTCCCCAAGCAAGTTGTTATCTTTAATCCCTCTAGATTTCACAGACTTGTGAGTTCGGAGCAACTGCTTATGTCACTCCTTCAGTTGACTCCTGAGTATGGCCCTTGAGTAGATCCCTGTGTATTACATCTCCAAGTAGACCATAAGCTTCCTGAAGGCAGGACTGCAGTCTCATGCCCAAATACCTAGCACAGGACCTCAAACTTGGGGAAATTAAATAAATATTTGATATAATGATACTCCCTCTTGTTTCAAAAATCTTGTTAGATTTTTTTAAATGACCAACCCTTAGGAACTGGGTACTAAATCAACAGAAATAGTTGTAAGTGAGTCTCTTAATTTGGAAAGAAATAAACTGGCAGTAAGAGTAACTCCACTCCTTCTAATAAAAACATATATCATTCAAGTCAGTCAGTCAACAAATATTTATTGAGCCTCTATTATTTGCCAGGAATTGTGGCAGGGCCTAGAGATACAGTACCTCATAGAGTTTAGAGTCTTGTGTGTAAGAAAACATTTATTTTTTATTTATTTATTTATTTTTTAACGTTTATTTATTTTTGGGACAGAGAGAGACAGAGCATGAACGGGGGAGGGTCAGAGAGAGGGAGACACAGAATCCGAAACAGGCTCCAGGCTCTGAGCTGTCAGCACAGAGCCCGACGCGGGGCTCGAACTCACGGACCGCGAGATCATGACCTGAGCCGAAGTCAGCCGCCCAACCGACTGAGCCACCCAGGCGCCCCAGAAAACATTTAAAAAATGATTAAAACTACTGGAGCCCAAATTCTTAAATGGACAAAGGACTAAAACAGATATTTTATAAAAGAAAATAGACAAATGGCCAATAAGCTCAACATCATTATTCATCAAGAAAACGTAAATTAAAACTGTGACAAGATATCACTGTACATCCATTACAATGGCTAAGATGAAAATAACTGACAATATTTAGTGTTTATGATGACATGGAAAACTGGAACTCTCATATACTGGTGGTGGGAATATAAAATGGGGCAACACTTTGGGAAAGTTTGGCCATTTCTTGAAAAGTTAAACATACTTTATGACACAGTAATTCCACTCTTAGGTTATATACCCCAAGAAATGAAAACATATGTCTACCAAAGGCTGTACTTGAATATTTATAGCAGTTTTATTCATAACAGCTTAAAACTGGAAACAATCCAAATTTCCACCAGCAGGTAAATGGATAAATAAATTGTGATATATCCATACAATGGAATACAACTTAGCAATAAAATGGAATGGACTACTAAAATGAAACATGGATAAGTCTCAAAAACATTGTGCTGAGAAAAAGAAGTGAGGCACAAAAGAATACATATTGTATGATTCCACTTATGTAAATGCAAGCAAACAAACAATACAGGAAACATGTCAGTGATGCCTGTGGCCAGGCATAAAGGGGAGGGTAGATTGCAAAAGGGCATGAGGGAACTTTCGAGGATGATGGAAATGTTCTGTGTCTTGATTGTGGTGGTGGTTATGCAGTGTAACATTTGCCGAACCTCATTGAATTGTACATTTTAAACAGGTGCAGTATATGTAAATTATATCATAATAAAGTTGATTTTTTTAAACTGCTATGAGTATTGTCAAGGAGAAATATAGGATGCATTAATTGATAAACTAGATCTTAAGATGGGTAAAAATGTCTGACTAATTGTATAATTAATTTGGTTTTAATCTGGCATTGTTTTTTTAAAAAAATCATTCTCAGTATGTGCTTCTTCTATAACTAATTTATCACTTCTTTGAGGGTATAACAGGAAAGGAAATTTGTGTTATTAAATACTTTCTATAAGCCTGGCATCCTACTAAGAGATTTGTGTAGGATATCTCACTTAATACTAACATTAATCCTAAAAGACAGATATTATTATCACCACTTTATAGTTAATGAAATTAGTTACTCAGAAATTAAGCTACTTGCTCAAGGTCACACAATTTGCAAATGGTGAAGCTTGAGTTTGAACCCAAATCTGTCTGCTTTCAAAGCCCAAACTCTTTCTCTGAAGTGCCCTGTGACCATTGCCAACATTTCTCTGTGACTGTGTTTATCTTACTTTTCTCCTAGAGCACCCCTCTGCCTCTTCTCTTCCTTTTTATAGCATTGTAGTGCAATGAGGTAGTGTTTCTTTTCCAGGAATAGGGGAGATCTGTTGTAGACAGTTGAAATTATGTTAATAAAGTCTTGACTTTTTATCCAACATTATTTTTAATTTTTTTTAACGTTTATTTATTTTTGAGACAGAGAGAGACAGAGCATGAACGGGGGAGGGTCAGAGAGAGGGAGACACAGAATCTGAAACAGGCTCCAGGCTCTGAGCTGTCAGCACAGAACCCGACACGGGGCTCGAACTCACGGACCGCGAGATCATGACCTGAACCGAAGTCAGCGGCTCAACCGACTGAGCCACCCAGGAGCCCCCCAACATTATTTTTAAAAGGAGCTGAAAGTATTTCATCTAATTCAGTTTAGCACAGTTTGTGGCCCTACTAATTAGGTAGCTAAGTCACTAGGAACAGTGGTTCTTAAGTGAGAGCTTGTCTTCACTAACTCTTCAGAGAAATGAGAAAGATAAGCACAGTGTAGCAAGCTGGTGCTGATGGTAGATGGTAGTTGGTTTTTAAAAATGCCCTTTACAGGGGTGCCTGGGTGGCTCAGTTGGTTAAGCAACCGACTCTTGATTTCAGCTCAGGTCATGATCTCACAGTTCGTGAGTTCAAGCCCCACATTGGGCTCCGTGCTGAGAGCACGGAGCCTGCTTGGGATTCTCTCTCTCTCCTTCTCTGACCCTCTGCTCATGCTCTCTCTCTCTCTCTCTCTCTTGCAAAATAAAGAAATAAACTCTAAAAAATTTTTAAAAAAATAAAAATGCCCTTTACAAAAAAAACAAAAGATGGCAAACTTAGGTTTACTCTCACATTAAAAAAAAAAAGTTTTGCTTTTTAACTTTCATATCAGCAAAATTGTCAAATCTGAAAACATTGCTCATAGAGCAAGGGCTTTGGAGTCCAAGAGATCAGACTCTGAATTACCAGCTATTTGACCTTAAACAAGATGACTACTTTCTGAGCCTTGATTTTTTCATCTGTAAAATGGAGATCAAAGTATTTATCTCACAAAGGTATTGTAAGCTAACAATATTTACTAAAGTAAAAAATTGGGGGGCGCCTGGGTGGCTCAGTCGGTTAAGCGTCCGACTTCAGCTCAGGTCACGATCTCGTGGTTCGTGAGTTCGAGCCCCGCGTCGGGCTCTGGGCTGATGGCTCAGAGCTTGGAGCCTGCTTCCGATTCTGGGTCTCCCTCTCTCTCTGCCCCTCCCCCGTTCATGCTCTGTCTCTCTCTGTCCCAAAAATAAATAAATGTTAAAAAAAAATTTTTTTTTTTTAAAAATTGGAAACAGTCCAATTTGATAGACACAAATGTCTATTAACTGGTGATTGGATAAACCAACTGTGGTATAGCTATGCAATGGAATACTATTAGCAATATAAAGGAATGAACCACTGATACATGCTACAAACTGGATGAACCTCAGAAATATTATGCCAAGTAAAAGAAGCTTGACACACAAGTCCAAACGTTGTATCATTCTGTGTGTGTGTAGTGTCCAGAAAAGGTAAATCTATAGACAGAAAGTAGATTCGTGGTTGCCTAGGGCTGGGGGCAAGGACAAGCAGTGAAGCAAATGGACATGAAAGATCACTTTTGGGTAATAGAAATATTCTATTTTTTTTTTAAGTTTATTTATTTTGAGAGAGAGAGAGAGAGAGAGCAGAGGAGGGGCAGAGAGAGAATCCCAAGCAGGCTCCATGCTGTCAGCACAGAGCCTGACGCAGGGCTTGAACTCACAAACTGTGAGATCATGACTTGAGCCGAACCCAAGAGCTGGACGCTTAACCGAATGAGCCACCCAGGCACCCCAGAAATATTCTATTTTTTGAAAATGTCTATTTATTTTTGGGAGAGAGAGAGAGAGAGAGAGGGAGGGGCAGAGAGAGAAGGTGACAGAAGATCCAAAGTGGCTCTGTACTGGCAGCAGAGAGCCAGATTCAGGGCTCAAACTCACAAACCATGAGATCATGATCTGAGCCAAAGTCAGATGCTTAACCAACTGAGTCACCCAGTGCCCCACTAACAGAAATATTCTAAAACAGAATCACGGTGATAGTTACAGAAGTCTGTACATTTACTATAATTCATTAAATAATACACTTAAAATGGGTGGATTTTATGGTATGTAAATTATACCTCAATAAAGCTGTTTAAAAAATAATTTAAAAAGAAAAGAGAAAAAAAATAGTGAGCTACAATGTGTGAAACACATAGGAGTTTTATTCCCATCGTACACCTAGCACAGTTCCAGTGACCTAGAGAAAAGTTCCATGTTCCAAATACCCAAAGATGAATCCTTCTATGACCACACACCAGCCAGATTAGCTTAGGTTTTTTTTCCCTGAAAACTGAAGAGTATATAATGTAGGCCTTGGATGGTAACTCTGTGACAACAGATTTAAATCTAGACTTCATTCAAACCCAGCCTTCACAGGAGCTGAAAGAAACGTTGAAGTCTTGCTGATAATTCGTTTCGTGGTTTCCATCCAGGTCCCAGTGGAACAAATGCCATAATTAGCCCTCAGAAGAAAGGCCAGAGATTGACTGCGAGGTCCCTCCAGTCATGCCTTGAGGCCCTTGCTAGACTGGGACACTCACACTGTCGCTCTCTGCTTTGTAGCTGTTTGTGCAAGAACAAAAGGACTTCAGTCTCCCTTGCTATTAATCCAACTTCACAAGCATGAAATTTACAGACACACACAAGAATTCATCATTGAAACCTTTTCCCCTTGTCATGTTCAGCTGCTGAAAAGTGGGCACACTCTTGGATATGAATGTTAATAAAAAGGAAAAAAAAAAAAAGAATAGACAAGCTTTCTGAATCAGCTCCAAGTGCCCTCCACTTCCAACCCAGCTATAGGTCAACATCTCGGAAGTTAGACTTTTTTTTTTTTTGGGGGGGGGGGGGCGGGGAATGTGTCTCTCCACAGCATCTAGTTTGGGAAGATTTTGTTAAATTTTATTATCACCCTGAAAGTCAACTACTTTCTCTTAATAAATAAAATACTTCCATAATGTAAAACCAATCATTCAATCTGTAAAGTGAATGAAAAAAAGAATAGCACTGAAGAGTCATAAAGTGAATACTATTTGAGTAGAACCAAACCAATGGTATCAGCTGGTTTTGCTCCTTTAACCTGTCTCCTCATCATCATACACCTATCATTTAGCTGCAGGGTGGATGTGTTCACACTGAACTATTAATCTGTTTCAAAATGCCATAACATTTCCATGAAGAACTTCCTAATTTTTTTTTTCAGAAATTAAATGTCTGTTTAAAGTTCATTCCCTCCTGCTGTAACTAATTGAAATGAGATTTGGTTTATCTTTATGACATGGAAATGGGATTGAGTTTCATAATAATAACAATAATGATAACTAGATAGATTTTAGGAGTAGTAGTTAATAATTGTGGTAATATGGAGGAGATTAGACTTGTCTAGTGCCACCTAAACAGACCCCCATTATTTGTAGAGAAGTGTGAATGGATGTCACATGACCTAACCACCAGTTCCTAATTTTGTGTTTGTGTTCAGCATAGATGGAATTTTAGAGCAGCACCATAATGAATTGGGGCCTCAAAACAATATTCCCTCAACAATCAAAGAAAGTATTAGCACACTGGCTGAGAAATGTGTTGAAATACACTGCAGTTGTGATGAAAAGAACCTGGTCTGGGGAAAATACAAAAAGAAGGCTTTTTCTTAAGATCTTTTTCCATTAATATACCCAAGAGCAAGTCAAATACAACTGTGATTTGTATTTCATTTGTACAAATACAACAAATACAACTGTGATTTGTAATTTCTGAGTGAGGAAATGACAATAAAAAGTTTCAACCATCATTCTATTTGACCCTCACACCAGCCCTTTGAGAGTGAATAGTATTATTATCTCCATTTTACAGATAAGGTCATTGAGATTCAGAAACATAAAAGACTTGTCCAAGATCACAGAGCTAGTAAGTGGTAGACTTAACACTGAAAGTCAGATCTACCTGTCTCCAATTTCAAATTATTTTCCTTCATCACCCTATCAAGGAAATCAGGGATTATACACATTAGGTTCAGAAGTCAATAAATAACTTAGGTTTCCCTTAAATACTAACCCAAGTCAGCATCCTGCTACCAAAAAGAGGCTTATCTTATCAAGAAGATACACCAAGGATACCAACTTTCAACTGGTTTAAGGTTATGTACTGGTCTAATTCATTATTATTATTATTATTTAGATTTTTTTCATGTTTATTTATTTATTTTGAGAGAGAAAGAAACAGGGCAGAAGCAGGGGGAGAGGCGGAGAGAAAGACAGAGAGAGAGAGAGAGAGAGAGAGAGTGAGAGAGAGAGAGAGAGAGAAGAGAGAATCCCAAGCAGGATTCGCACCATCAGCATAGAGTCCAGCGTGGGGCTAGAACTCATGAACTGTCAGATCACAACCTGAGTTGAAATCAAGAGCCAGGTGCTTAACAAACTGAGCCACCCAGGTACCCCTATTATTATTATTTTAATTTGAGAGAGAGAAAGAGAGAGAGCATGAGTGGGGAGAGGGGCATAGGGGGGCAGAGAATCTCAAGCAGGCTCCATGCTCAGCATGAAGCCTGATGCAGGGCTTGATCCCACGACCCTAGCTAGGATCATGACCTGAGCCAAATTCAAGAGTTGAATGCTCAACTGACTGAGCCACCTAGGTGCCCCTGGTCTAATTTATTATTATTATTGTCAACATTTATATGATTAACGGCCATTATTTATTGAGCATCTACTCCATGCAAGATGTTGTGTATCATTCTTCATCTTCATTTTGCAGATAATTTGCATGGCTCCCAGGATCCATGGTAGCTTGACCTCTACATACCTCCCCAGACAACTTCTATTTTATTGTCTTTAT
Source organism: Panthera onca (assembly GCF_046562875.1). Taxonomy (NCBI): domain Eukaryota; kingdom Metazoa; phylum Chordata; class Mammalia; order Carnivora; family Felidae; genus Panthera; species Panthera onca. Next base: position 169,835,426 of record NC_138346.1, on the reverse strand, counting down.
TCCTGCCATAGTGAACTTCTGTCAGGCCACCAAAGACCCAGACGCTCATTCACATAGGTTGTTTTCCTTTGCATAAAACACCCTTTCCCATCCTAGCCCACCCCACCTTACCAGTTATTCTCTAGGCCTCTGATTATGTGACATTTCTCAGAAGTCTTCCCTGACTTGAAGACTGGGTGAGACATCAAATCCTGATGATATGCTATCACAGCACTTGAAGCTTTCCCTCTCAGAACATCCACTGTACTTTATGAGAAGCACATGTTTAACATTCCTGCTAGACATGCCATGAGAACAATGACTGTATCAATTATTTATCAATATTTTCCAAAGTGTAGATGGGAATAACACCATTAATACAATAAATATGTGGTTTGAATGAGCAAATGAATGGAGAAACTGAAACTCAGAGAAATAATGCAATTTAAGTGGCTCAAGAATAAGGATTCTTTCATTCATAAGTAACTGAGCGAAGTTGAGGATTAAAAACTATATATTTTAATAATATAATTTAATAATATTTTTTTCCATAAAACATATCACATTCTAATATATTATTAATTTTAATTACTACCTCTAACATACATATAATCTTAGTTATAATTTCTTCTTCATTATTATTGTTTACTGTCTCTTCCTCACCAGAATGTGAGCTTCATGAGGACAGGGATTTTTGTTATTGATCTCTCATTGTGAGTAGTACTTGCTTTATAGTAGATGCTTAATAAATATTTATTGAACTGAATCAAAGGAATTCTTAGTATGTAAAATTTTCTTAACAGTTATTAAACAAAATATATTTCTTTTAGGTACCAAAGATGACAAGTTCATTAGTTATGTGAGATGAGATATGTGATCTGAATTTTTCCCAGGTTTCCCCACTGACCAACTGTTAGAACCTCATCCCACCCTCAGCCTTGCTTCCCAATCTGTAATATAAGGTCAGGGTCCTGGTCCCTCCATCAATAGGAAGGAGTCAAGGATTTATCCTAGTCCTAAAAGTGATCAATCCTTTGATAATTTTCTAGTGAAGAGAAGAAATAGAAGAAGCTTATTCACCTCAGAAACTCTGCAAAAAGGCCAGGAAACCTGGGAATTCACCTGGCTCTATTTGCAAAAATGTGCAGAGGTGATATTTATTAAGTACTTGACACTCCAGAGAGAACACTGCTATACAAATATGTCATGCTGCTTTGAACACAAACAAGGCAGGAATCAGATTCTATCTCCTTGCTGTATCCCAAGCCAAGGTGACTGCCGTGCCTTCATCTCAATGTATTTGTATCTCATCACCAATACTCATCACCAAGGGAGCTGCTTCAGAGCTGAGCTGTAAAGATTGTGTAGAGAGCAGTGCTCAGAAGCATTGTACACCATGCCCGACTTATGCCAATGAGTTTCAACACTCATGCATTCCAGATGAGCATCAAACTCTGTGATGAATTGTAAAAATAGGAATTCAGATTGCAATGAATGCAAAAATAAATAGGTAAAGCAATGCTAAAATTACTGAATGAGATGCTGATGTGGGAAACTGTCCTCTCTATTCACAATGCAAAGGCCACAATTCATCCTCATCATCTCTTGCTTGAATTACTATAGTAGCCCTCTCACCGTTCTCCATACCACTAGTCTATCCTCTGTACTGCAGTTGTATGAATCTAAAATGCCTACCTAAACTCCCAGCACTCTTCAACATCTTCCCAACTCTCTAGGAAAACTCCATAGCATGACCTACAAGTCCCTCTGTGACCTGATTCCTGCCCATCTCTCCCATACTCATCACCTCCCACTGCTGCATATATACTCTATGCTCTAGTTACACTGAATTACATATAGTTACCCTAGTGTACCCAGTTTTTTCATGTTTCAATGCCTTTGCATATGCTGTCCCCTATGCCTAAAATGCTTTTCATTTACTTTTGCCTATTTAACTCATTCATCATTTGAGATGTATCTCTCTGGATAGTTTTCCTTGATATAATTCCATCTTGTCTGAATTAGATTCGTTAGACAAATATTTCTTTAATTCAGCAAATATTTATTGCATGCCTGCTGGTGGTAGTCTTTAAAAAATAATAATGGCTATAGATTTATTTTTATTTTTATTTTTACCATTCCTCCCATCAAGAGGAAGAGTTTATGTCCCTGGAATATGTGCAGGTTTGTGGCACAGAAATGATGCTATGTGACCTGTAAGGCTGAGTCAAAAAAACATTCAGCTTTCACCTGTAACTCTTGAAATACTCACTTTCAGATGATCCCTTCTGGGATCCTTCCTCTCAGAACCTGCCCCCATGCTGTGAGAAGCCTAAGTCACATGGACAGGCCCCATAGTAGTGTCTCTGGTCTTTAGTCCCAGCTGAGCTTATCATTTGAGTCCTCTCTGACCAGGGGCTAGAGTTGAGTGAACAGACCTATAAATGGTTCCAGCCCCAACTCGTTCAAGTATTCCCAGCTGAAATAACCCCCCCACCTCACCTGACTTCAAGAAGCAGAGACAAAACACTTCTGCTGTGGTAGGCATAATACTCAGATTGTCCCCAAGATTCCCACACACTCCCCATTGTATACCCATTCTGTATAATCCCCTTCTGATGGGAGAAGAGGATCTGTGAATATGATATGGTATCATTCCCATAATTACGTTATATGATAAATTGAAGGGATTTGCAAATATAATTTAGGTCCCAAATCAGACGATGCTGAGTTAATGAAAAGGGAGATTATCTAGGGTAGGCCTTACTTAATCAGGTAAAAGCCCTTTAAAGAGGGATTGGGCCCTTCCTGAGGAGACAGATTGCTTTGCCAACCTTGAAGAAGGAAACGACCACGTCATAAGAGGGCGATTTGGCAAAAGACTGTCCGTGGTTTTCTGGAGCTACAAGTAGCTCCCATACTGACAGCCAACAAGAAAGCATGGACCTAAGTCCTACAACCTCAAGGAACTGAATTTTGCCAACAACCATGTGATCTTGAGAAAGGCCCGCATCTTCAAAAAGAAATGCTGCCTGGCCAATGCCTTGATTACAAACTTATAAGCCTCTGAGCAGAGGACCCACCTAAGCCATGCCCAGACATCTAACCGAGTGAAATAACAGACGCCTATTATTTTAACTTGCTAAATTTCTGGTCGTTTGTTACATAGTATTAGAAAATAAATATACCTACTGTATACCCTCTCTGAATTCCTGACCACAAAGTCTGCACATATAATTACAGGAAGGTTATTTTGTACCACTAAGTTTGGGATTGTTTCTTTATGCAGCAACAGATAACAAAAACAAGCGGCTACTAAAAAGATGAGAATCCTGTCTTCATCGCATTCTTCCCTCCTGTGAGGGGGGAAGAGAGACAACAAAATACGTTAAGTAAAATAGGGAGTGTATTTGATGGGGACAAGTGCTAGGAGATGAATAAGACAGGGTATGGGGATGCTGATTTCTGGGAGTGGTTTCAGTTTTTAGGCTGAAATGTTCAATCTAGATGTTCAAAATATTTCACAACAAGGAACACTGACCAGGCAAAATGCATGTCATAACCACAGTGCTGGAGCAGGATCCTAAAGGTCACTGGCTATGCTGGGCATTAGTTGTTTAGTTTTGGAATCATGTATTTATTTGCATGTTGTTCAACCCAATAGGAATAAAGTCCTAGCCTACAGTATCCCACCTCAATCATTAATTCATTTAACTTGTGCATAACAAATATTCATTGAATGCCTGTTGCATTAAGTCATAAGAGAGATATGGAGCTTCTTGAGCATTACCCACTGAGCCCCAGGGCCCTATTGTCCAGCTGAGGAAGTGGAATGCATACATGAAGAGTATGCAGCAGTGCTAAGTTTCATGAGAATTGTTACACTGACCTGTCTTACCTACTAGACTATGGCTACAGGATTAGAGAAGAGAGAAAAGCTCAGATGATCAGGAAATCTTCTGGAGGTGGTGGGAGTGGAGCTGAATATTGAAGGATGGCTATTTCCACAGGGGACCTTATTCATCTTTGATTGCCCCCTAGTGCCCCAAACAGGGAATGTAAATGTGTGGAATATGTGCAAGCCACTAGACACAACAGCAGACAGCTAATTGATGAGTCTGTTCCCAGACTCAGCTTGAGAATCCTTCTCAACACATTTATAGCCATTGCTAAGTGATCAGAGATGACACATGAAATAAACCTCATAAGCCATCTCTGGTAGCTTAACATCTTGGACATGGTAGGTGTTAGTATTAGTTCATTAATCAATAGCCCACCTAGAAAAAAAGAGAAAACCATTTGCAAAAGCAAAAACTACTCCGGTGAGAAAAGGAACGGTCTAGGAAGGAAGTTTTGTACTGTGTTTATCCCTTCACCCATAAAGTTCTTTTACTCAAAGAAAGTCTTGGTTTGGGGTTCTCACGTCAGACTGAGGTAGGTTCAAATCCTGAATTTTCTGAATTTTTAATTTGTAATTTATATTATCTGAAGTAAGTTAATTCATCTCTCTGAATCTCAATGTTCTCACCTATAAAATGGGAATAATAGTGCCTATCTTGTATAGTTGCCTAAGAATTTTTTTTAATGTTTATTTTTTTATTTTGTGAGAGAGAGCACGAGCAGGGGAGAGGCAGAGAGAGAGGGAGAGAGGGAATCCCAAGCAGATTTCACTGTCAGCTCAGAGTCCTGTGTGGGGCTCAAATCCATGAACCATGAGATCATGAGCTGAGCTGAAATCAAGAGTCAAACACTTAACTGACTGAGCCCCCCAGGCACCCCAAGAATTTTTAAATCAAACAATGTATAAATCTTATTTCATAAATTTAGATACACAAGAAATGACTTATTATTTTATTAAATTAAATTCAACTTTAAACTCCTAGTCCCAAAAGGATGGAAAGAAATTCCATTTTTGCCATTATTAGGACTCCACATTCCCATCTCTACAAGGTCACAGAAAGGTCCCGCCAGGACACCTGCACAATCTCAGTGATTTACCTTCACAAAATCAAGAAGAGAACCTTTCTTCTGCCCCTGCTTAGCCCTGTCACACACTCTGAGGACAGGAAATGTCCAATAGATACCTGTTTGGAAAGGGGGGGCGGGGGCAGGAACCAAACCAAACTAATATGCAATAAATTGGCAAACTAATATGCCAATAAATGATCTTGCTATATCTGTTAGCCTCTACCATACTCCCTGACACCTGGTGCATGCCGATTAATTTTTCATTTACTCAACAATACTTACAAGTCTCTATTACTTGCCAGACACCATTTTTTAACTGAGGGTTTCTCAACTTCAGCACTATTGATCTTTTGGACTACAGTTTTTATTTTTTGGTGGGAGGAGGGTGTGGGTGAGAAGAGTGCTGTCCCGTGCATTGTAGGATGTTTAACAGCATCCTTGGCCTCTATCCACTAGATGCCAAGTAGTAGCTCCCATTCCAGTCATGACAACCAAAAATTTCTCCAAACATTGCCAAATGTCCCTTGGAGTGGGGGGGGGGGGGGGGGGGGAGGGCAGGGGATGGAGATGCCCCTGGCTTGGAACCCTTGGATAGGATAAACAAGAGAAAATTCCTGCCTCCATGGGGTTTATAGTCTAGGATAGACAACAAACAAACAAATTTACTTATAACCTAAATTCAGGTGTGGAGGGGTGAGGAGACTGACAGTTCCTTTCCCCCTTGCTTCTCTGAATAAATAAGAGCCAAGAACCATTTTGAAGACAGGAGCATAGGCATCAGACCCTGATGAAAAGATATTTCATTGATAAGCAAAAATCACAGAAATGGAAATTGAATGATCTGGAATAACACCAGAAAGAAATAGGGTTATGATTTAAATAACCATATTGAAGGATCAGCATTCATCCCTTTTGGACATATTCCTACGCATGGAAAAATAACCTCATCAACAGAAGCACAGGACATCCACACACTAAAGGGAAAAATTTCTCCTGCCTTCTCACCAGCTCTGGGCTATTCTTTTGAACACTTTTGGAAGAATTTAGAGAGTGCCCCCATTCAATGAGGCCTTAAATTATGAAATAAGACAAGGGCACATAAAGAATTATTTAGAATACCACTGAAATCATTTTTATCATAATGTAAAACTTGGTTGTAAAGAACTAGGTTAAAAAATCTCCTTATGTACATGGCTTTTGTACAATTTATCAAACCAGAGCAAATTTATAAATTAAATATAAACAAAACCAAAAAACTAATGAAATGCAAGTTATATAGTGGTTGTAGTTTTGCCATTCTAAACATGACCGAGTTTGCTGTGGCACACCAGTACCCCCATGATTCAGTTCTCCCGCCTCTTTTTTCTCTTAGAATTACCGTTAAACTTCTTGCTTATTCCTTTGTCCTTGGAGCAAACAGTAATATTTTAACGTGTATTTTAACGTGACCTTCCTATGGTGTCAACACATCATATTCTTTTTTTTTTTTTAATTTTTTTTAAACGTTTATTTATTTTTGAGACAGAGAGAGACAGAGCATGAACGGGGGAGGGTCAGAGAGAGGGAGACACAGAATCTGAAACAGGCTCCAGGTTCTGAGCGGTCAGCACAGAGCCCGACGCGGGGCTCGAACTCACAGACCGTGAGATCATGACCTGAGCCGAAGTCGGCCGCTTAACTGACTGAGCCATCCAGGCGCCCCCAACACATCATATTCTTATTAGGTCTACTGCTTCTATTCTTTCCTCATTAGCCCACTAAAATTACCCAATGTAAACACAAATGCAAACTTAAAAAAAGGCACCACAGGCAATAGCAAGTTAAAAGGTGATCATTCAGGGTGCCCAGATTATGTTTATATTGCCTTTGTCTTTACTCTTGTTTTCTTTTCTTAGATTGTTATAAAAATTAAAACCTAAATTTAGAGGCTCTTGTAGAGAACTCTAGGACCCCTGACAAAACATCCATGGAAGCCTAGATTCTAATTTGAGAGGCAGTGGTATTATGGCTAAAGTCACCAGCCAGAATCAAAATGTCTAGGAATCAAAATTCTGGCCCCATTACCTACTAGAGATATTTTGACTACTGGCTTTTAAAGGACTATGTGCTATCCAAGACTGGGCCCCACAGAAGTTTACATCTAGACAAAACAGGCCCAAAGCAAAATTGCATGGTCATTTGTTTCTTTTTCCCTCTTCCAGCCTTTCCGATGCCACTCTCCTCCCGTAGGCTCTTTAACGCCACCACCGCTAGAGATACCAGTCTAGCTCCTGGTTAGCCAGCAGCTCACCATCCTGCCTCTCCTTAACCCACCCCTAAATATCTTCCAAAGGCTAGGTGAATGGTAATCTGTGGATGTTATTAAATATCTTTTAATATCTTTAGCATTTTAAAATATCTTTCAATAAATAAAAATAATTTATTGAGCAACTACATACATGCTAGGCAGTTTGAATACTTAATTGTATTTAATCCTCTCAATAACCCAGCAAACAAGATACAGAAACTACTGCATCTCTAATGCCAACCTCAGTGTCTGGGAAACAGTAAGTTTATTGAATGAACAAATGTTGCCTAACCGAGGTTACAGAGCTAGTAACTAGAAGAGAAGGAATTGAACCCCAAGACTGACTTCATGGCTTTCAGTGCTCTTTCCCCTACACCAGAGGTCAGCAAATGTTTTCTGTAAAAGGCCAGATAGTAAATATTTAGTCTCTTAAGGGCCATACCATCTCTACTGCAACTGCTCTACTCTGTCATTATAGCACAAAAAAGCAACCATAGGCAGTACATAAACTAATGAATGTGACTGTGTTCCGATTAAACTTTATGTATAGATACTATAATTTCAGTTTTATATAACTTTCACGTATCATGAAATATTCTTCTTTTGATTTTTCCCATTTAAACATGTAAAAGCTATTCTTTTATCGGCTGTACAAAAATGGACAGTGGACTGGATTTGGCCCATAGATCACAGTTTGCCAAACTCTGCTGTATACCAGGATGCCTCCTGAGCTCCTAATTCTCTTAAGTCCCTCCTACCCAACCAAAGCGAGTGGAATAAATGGAATTCCAGATGGTAAAATTTCAGAACTTGACCAATTAAATGGGATCCAATTTTTCTACTGCCTCTGAAGTCCTGCCATGTGGGCAACTGCCTATCTCCCAAGAAGCACCAAGAAACTGAGGCTTCCCCTCCGTGTCCAGTACACCATGCCTTTCCTCTAAGCATAGCTCTGCACACTGACTTTCAAAAAAGTTCCAGATTATTTCAGGATTAAGTCAGGTGCTAAATAATAAAGTTGGCCCATTCCAAGAGGGCAATTATCTAATATGTTAATGAAAGAGCAGTCACATATCATAGCAAAATCTCATCTGGTATATTCATTACAGGCAGAATTAAGATAAGTGGAACTTGCTTTATCTCTTTATTAAGTTAGAAAAATGACTACATATATTTTCCAGATAAGAGACTGTTTAGAAGACGAACCTCTATGGTATTTTACAAATGTAGTTTCCATTTTCTTTTTACCAAGGAAATTCAGAATAACTTGTCTCACTGTAAAGTCACAGTAACTCTAGTTGTTTTTTCTCTCTCCAAATGAGACATTGCCTGACATCTAACATGTGGCAAGATCTGAGGAAAGTTTCCACAAATTGGTAAAATTCTTTCTACATGAATATGTAATGTAATCTTCTTGTTAAACAAGAATAGATAATTTCTCCCAAAATGAATGTAATAAAGGGGCATAGAAAGAATAAATAATTCTAATACTGTTCTTTAATTCTGCTTGTAATTTTCCAAATTCCAGACTGGTGGCAACATAGTGGGCCTATTCTATTACATGCTATTTCAAAACGTTCATGCTCCTTGGAGAAATCCACAGGGGCAGTAGTTACTAAAAAGCCCAAAAATGTGGTAAACTTGCATCATTTTATAGCAAAAGAAAAAGTCATTATTTTGTCTTATTTGTCTTATACTATTTATGATTGCATTCAACAAACATTTATTGAGCATCAAATATGGGGCCAGGCATTGCACTAAATGCAATAGCAGATCCTATAAAAACATAATCTTTGTCCTTAAGGAATTAACAGTTTAATTAGGGAGATAGTAATAATGATGATAATGTTGATAATGTGAACCACAAAATCACTGATGATGTATGGGGCACTGTGCTAAATGATCTGATTACATAATCTCACTTAATGTAACCCCCCACCCAAATAACTTATGAGGTGGATGTTACTATTATTCCTACTTTACAGATCAAACAACTGAGGCTTGCTAACTAGCCCAAGGTGACATAGCTAGTAGGTAGGTAGATCTGACATAGGAACCCAGGAAGACTGGTTCTGGAGCCTGCTAAACTGGAAGTTGTACATAAATAACCTCAGCCCAATGTGGAAAGTGGTACATCTTCTAAAAGAGGGAGAGATAAAATGACATAAAAGTTGAAGGGAGAGGTAACATTTGACTAGGACAATCAGGGGACATGCCACAGAGGTAGGATGGAGGAAGTTTTGAAATGGGGAGAAGAAAGGAAGGAAATTCTAGGCAGAGACAACAGCATGAGAGAAATGGCACAAAGATGGGAAATATAGGGCAATGTTTAGGAAAAAGCAGACAAGTCTAGTTTGGTGCCAAGGACACAATTAATGGGTAAAGCAGGAGACAGCGGCAAAAAGACAAATGAGGATCCACTCACAGAAGGCCATTAGAAGTAGACATTTATATGATGCTTTAGAGTATACAAGACTCTATAAGGCAGTTATTATCTTCATTTTACAAAGAGAAAATTGATATTCAGAATGGTAACATTTCTGGCCAAGGGTCATGCAGCCAGCAAGTTTTAGATCTCATTAATTTATTCAAAACATATTCATAGTCCAGGTACTGTGCCAGGTACTAAAGACAACCATAGACCAGCTATAAGTCATTGCCTTCACAGCATTACAAGTCTAGGTAGGAAAGACAACCATTATAAAGCTAGTCCTTATAATCAACTATGGTGTGTGCCACAATGGAAAAGGTGCAAGGTGCTTGGTAACCCTAATAGCCCAGGAACCTGCCTGGAAGTGGAAAAGGCCTCAAGAATGAAGTGTCATTTAAGCCTAGACCAGAAGATGCATAGGAGTTAGCTTGATACGGGGGGTGTGGTGGGGATGACAAATGGTAGAGAGGAATATTTCAAGCAGAGCATTCCAAATATGTATGAAGGCTGAGAGAAAAGAAAAATGTGGCATTTCCCAGACAGTGAGAAGTTTAAAGGAGAAAGTCAAGAAAGGAGAAGCTGGAGAGGGTGGCAGACATCAGAATCTGAGGACAGAAGGGCAGGCACTGAAAGATTTTGAGCAAAAGGAGGGAGGGTACAAAGGGAGACATGGTTAAATTTTGGTGTCAAAGGATAATAAGAATGTCAAAGAGAGTTAAAATTACATTGGATAGGATGGGGGGCACTCTGAAGGTGTTTAGAACTCATACTCAACACTACGTGATTTGAAGAGCACTTTCTATTCTCTCTTGGGAAGTAGCAGGGTATCCATGAAGCTTTAGGGGAACTAAATGATATCAACTGATCTGTGCATTAGAAAGTTTAGCCTGGAGCTCCGTGGAGTAGGCAACAATGACTATTCATTCTTTTTTTTATTCAATAAGTACTATCAAGAACCTATTACATGCTAGGCATTATGCAGGAATTTTAGGCCTGGAAATAGGAAGCAGGTGTGACATTACCAGGGCTGCAAACACATTTTTAAAATCTGTTGTCTAATTTTCCTTTAAGGCTCCATTTGAAAGGCCCCATCCCAAAAGCTTTCCATCTCTAGTCTTCCAATGCTACTTAAAACTTGAACTAGCATAGCTACTTAGTCTGTTCCAATGACATCACAGAGCCCTGTTGTTATTATTTCAGAATTATTCACTAATTGCTGCATACATGTCTTATTTCAAATGTTCTTCAATATTTTCACCTGCTTTCATTGCTTTTAAGTTCTGGGGTGCCTAATGCCGTCTGGAGACCACACATGTTTAGCCAACAAGGCTAAGTGACTGGATGAATGAACAAATGGACAGGATTGCCTGAGGCCATTCTTTGAATGTTTGTTGCTATATCACATTTTATCATAAGTTCTATTTTCCTCTCACTCCCTGAAGACAGGAGTTACATACACGCTTAAACTTAGAAAAATGTTCATCCCTGTATATACTATAATATCATCCTTCAGTCATTACAAATTCTTGTTTCTTGTAGGGTGCATGGTAGGCCCATGGCTTGGATTATAAACACCATGGTGGTCAGTGTTATAAAAGTGCAAGGTAATTCAAGAGAGAAATAGATTTGTATCACCATTCTTACAAAATACCTACTGTGTGTAAACTTGCTTTATATTTGCTGATGACCATCTATTTTCTACAGGCAAAAGAGAACATGCATTTAACATTTATATGTGCCCATAAAGGTGTGAGAAGTAAGTAGTATTTGCATCATTTCGTTTTTAAGCTTCATAGTAAAAGAGTAGAATATATACAGGGATTTCTTCTAATGCTCAAATTTTTACTTCACTTTTGGATATAACTTGATTGAGCAGGGAATATCTTTTGCATCATGTGGACTGCAATTGGTCATTACACAATTGTAATAGGGGATTAGCTCCTCATCTTTTAAAAAGCTGGTATCTCAGGAGGAAAGCAACATTCAGTAGCTTTGTTTGAGCATCTGGCTTAACTTGCTTGGCCTTACATTCTCTGTTAACTCTGCTTATGAGCTACACTGTTGTTTATTTTACAGGTCTAGAGACCTGTGATCTAGTTTGATCTAGTTTTATGTTGTTTGTGTTCATAATTTTCTGACTTTTAGGTTTGTTTCTGTTCTCTTGATCCCTCAAGTTATGATTTTTAGCTTGCAATAACAAAATATGCTTGTATTAGTTTCCAAGATTGCCATAATAAATTACCACAAATTTGGTGGCTTAAAACAACAGAAATTAATTTTCTCACAGTTCTAGAGACCAAGTCCAAAATCAAGGCTTTGGCAGGAGTGGTACCTCTGGAGACACTGAGGGAGAATCCATTTCACACCTCTCTCCTAGTTTCTGGTGACTGTTGGGAATCCTTAGCATTCCTTGACTTGTAAATGCATCACTCCAATCTCTAGTTTTGCATGGCCTTCTTCTGTGTCTGTATGTCTTTTCCTCTTCTGTCTGCTATAGATATGTCATTGGATTTAGCACTTACCCAGTTCATCCAGGATGATCTCATCTCCAGATCATAATTCAATTACATCTGCAAAACATCTTTTTTCCAAGTAAGGTCACATTCACAAGTTTTGGGTGGGCATATCTTTCGGGGTGGGCAGGGGGTAGCCACCGTTCCACTCACTAGAATACATTTTTTAATGTTTATTTATTTTTGAGAGAGAGAGAGAGAGGCAGAGAGAGAGAGGGAGGGAGACACAGAATCCAAAGCAGGCTGCAGGCTGCGAGCTGTCAGCACAGAACCCAATGGGCAGCGTGAACTCACGAACCGCGAGATCATGACCTGAGCTGAAGTAGGTCACTTAGCTGACTGAGCCACCCAGATGTCCCAGAGCTATTCTTTTTTAATGCAAACTTTAATTTTGAAAAATCCCACAAGAAAAATAAGGTAATTGGTATTATAAGTCTGAAATTCTCTAGCTCTTAATCCCTTTTTTCTCCACTGAAACAATTTTGTAATGAAATACTCATTATAAATGAATAAATAATTCATATGAATAATCAAAGAATTCTTAGGATCGTAAATAGTTATGTAACTGAGTTAATATCTGTAAAGCACTCAAAGTATCTCACACATAAAATGCATTATATGAGTTAGATAAATAATAAAATGAACAGTGTTATCGAAGAGCAGAAGACTGTATTATTGTCCCACTTCTCAGATGAAGTGATAAGAAGCTCAGTGAGGTTCAGTGATTAGCCCAAATAGCGAGAGGTCATATTGTCTGACTCCAAGCCTATGTTCTTCCACTACATCAGGGTGTCCTCAGTGAAGCTGGGAACAGGCTGAATGTCACCATGGCTTTTCTCATAATGACCCTGAACCAGGTTGATCCATCAGAGAAGGGAAGTTCTGGTACTAAAGAAAGTTCTGGGGCCAAGTCAGAGATCAGTTACCTGTAGAAATTGGTCTAAAATATGCTCTAAGGCAGGAGAGACGTGAAAGTCTGTGAGAAGAATATAAGTAAATTGGGGCTGGTGGAATAAGAAAGGGATTGGATGCAAAACAGAGAAACTGGTGAGGCATTGGCAGTTGTTGGGGAAATGGAATTAGATGAAAATAGAGAATGTGGTGAGTCTTTGTGGGTGGAGGTGAGTGCTCCAAGCTACCCAGTAGCTGAGCCCTTAGAGGGCCGGGCCTCCCTGTAGGACATACATGATAACATATTCTTCATAAAGGCTTACAAAGGGACACTCCAACCATGTCTGAAGTCCAGAAGAGGTACTATTTCTAATGACCCCCACAGTACAGCACATAAGAATGAGAGGACAGGAGAGAAGGAAATCAGATAGGTTATGTTTCAGAAAGAAATGCAAAAGGCAGGCCTCTGAAACATGTACCATCTAGGTGAAATAAGTTTATCAGTGCTTGTTTATAAAGATGTGCCCTCTTCTACTTTCCTAAATTTTCCAGATTTTCTAGGGACAACATATTCTCGTTTTATAGTAGAAAAACAAACAATAACTATTTCAAACGCATTCCACTAAAAAATAAACTTTCCAGGCCACACACTCTGATGGGGATTCAAACTATATCAGCTGCAGAACTAACAGAGGTCAAAGAGAGAATGGGCAAAACATGTAGAAGCATCTGGATAAATAATAATAGTAATAAAGAGTGCATGGCATTTTAGTAAGGTGACTATATCTGTTATGTTAAGAACTTTCATTAGAAGGAGAATATTAAATGGAATGATGAAGGAGAGGAACAGCTAAATGAATACCTTGAATCAGTATTTATTGGAGAAGACAATGGGGAAATTCCTGTTCCAAGGACACATTTTATGGCAAAGCAGAGAATGGCCCTGACAGAGATTCTTCAGTCTCTGAGGAGAAGATATGGAGCAACTTGAGGGACTCTGTGCAGTAAATCACCAGGACCAGATGGTATTCATCCATGGGTTCTGAATGAGATAAAGTGGGAAATCATGAGTTCAGTGACAAGGATATATAATAGATACTTAAAAACAGCCAATATCCCTGAAGAATGTGAAGTCATTAATATGGTACCACATATGTGTGGTGTGGTGTGTGTGTGTGTGTGTGTGGGTGGGTGTGGGTGTGCGTGTGTACACTCATGCGCACTTCTTGTATGTTCTGGGGCCTTTGTGGGGAGGGAGGGATGAGGGAAATTTTCCATTTTTTAAGAACCAAAAAATATTTCTTGATAAAACAAAGGATAGAGGAATTTTAAGTGGTGAAAAGAGTGTCAAAAGATAAGAGACCAAATTAAAAGATGCTTAATAACATTTAAGAAGTTAAGCAGTTATTTTCCAGGTACTCTGGGAGATGCTAGGGATATGAAGATGTAGAAACATGCCTTTTGTCTAAAAAGAAGGCTTACAGCCTCATGACTTTAGTTATTTTCATGGTCCTGCTATTGGCTTTGGATGGCAATTGGCAATGTAGCATCTTCAAACACTACTAGAAGATACAAGAAATACCTGGTAACTTTTTTCTTCCTTACAAAACTGTACTGTTGGGTTGTTTGGCAAGATCTGGGGGCCAAAAATGCACAGATAGATTTTTATCTCCCTCTCATAGGATCCAATTTCTGGATCCTAAGAATTATCTAGTAATAATAGAGCAGCTAAAATGTATGGAGTGCTTACTATGTGCCAGGATCTTGCTCAGTTATTTATCTATTATTTAATTCTCTTAACAGTTTTAGGTAGACCTAAAATCTTAATCTTTGCAATCTAATTCCAAAGTTCAAGCTTTTAGTCATTACTCTGTACTGTCTCTCTATTATGTTTTATTTATAAAAGTGAGTCAAAACAACTCTTGCCCCTGTTACATATGATTCTTTTCTCTTTCATTGAAAGAATGATGGTCTCAAATGCCCTAAGTGATTTCATGGCCCACCAATAGGTCACAGCCTATAGTTTGTTTAGGGAAATAGAAGTAAATTAGTAAAAAGCCACATAGTCCTTGACTTTGAGGAATTCTAAAGCTAATTTAAAGCCCTAGTATTAAAGTCTCAATACATTAAAAGAGGTGAATCAGACCACTTTTAAATTGTCTTGTACCATTTCAAGATGCTTTCAACATGTTTCTTTCACTCACTCTCTCATGTTTTTCCCTAAGTACAATGTTGAATCAAATCTTCCAGCTGCTTTCATTGGGTACAGTCCCAACAGCTAAAAAGTTATTATTTATATTGATCTGAAATCTGACCAACTGAAACATATACCCACTGATCTTAATTCTACCCTTTGGAGACACACAGAATATTCAAGTAATTCTTCTACCCAACATCGTTCAAATATTTGGAATGCATTCATGTTCCTCCTGGGTGTTTTCCTCTTTAGAATAAACATTTCTAGATCTTTCAAACATGTATGAATAAAGACATAAAATCCAACCCAAACTGGTATAAGCAAAAAGATACTTCAATCACTCATATAGTAAAAAAGGCCAAGGATTGTTCTAGCTTGTGGCATGGCTTGCTTTGGGGCCAAAGTAACATCATTAGGATAGATTTTCTATCTCTCTCAGTATTGCCCTCCTCCACAGTGGTTCTAGTCCCCCTTATAATATGGCTGAGGAGCCCCAGACCTTGTATCTTCTCATGCATAAAGTCCAGCAGAAACTTCTTCCTAGAAGGTTCAGCAAAACTTCTCTTCCATCTCACTGGCTCTGATTGGGTCATGTGGCCAAACCTAGCTATTACTATTGCCAATGGCGTTAAATGCTTTGATTAGCAAAGCTTAAGTCACATACCTACCTCTGAAGACATATGGACTAAGACAGTACAGGGGTGGTCTCCAACAGGGAGATTTCACGGGTGGAGTATTTGTTAAGTAGAGGTTGGGTAATAAAAAGACAATAGTTGTCCATTAGACACTCTTGCTCATATTTCATAGTTCCAAACCACTTCATCAAAGTGGCCTACCAAAACCAAGATAAGACACATCACTTAGCCGTTGGAACTTGTCACATGTTGTGGGGAGAGGGACTGGGGCTGGGCCAGAATGCCACAGTTAGGTCTACAATACACCAAAAGGATGCCCCAATGGAATAGTAACTCCTACTTAACATACTTAACTGTAATCTCCTCTGTGTAACTTTTCCTGTATTCTGCAAGCAGAATTAGTTACTCCATTCACAGAGCTCTTTAGGTACTTCTACTATATTGTAGTCATCTGTGTTGTAAGCTTACGTTCTTCCTGACTGTGGGTTCTTTGAAGATAGGGATTTCTAAACACATCTCTGTATCCCTCACACCCAGAAAAATGCCTGTAAGGGAGGCATACAATGCCTGCTATTTGAGTAAGATCAGGGAAGAATACACCCCAAAGCAACTCTGTAAGTGTGAGATCAACCTGCGTCTTTCTCAGTCTGTGTGGGTTTCAGCATTCACATCCACCAAATCACCAGGGAAAAAAAGTTTCAAATTCCCTGACACACTGGGGCATGGGTGGTAACAAAGCAAAGTTGAGTATTAAGCATAGATGGTCCAGGAAGTTGGAGAATTAATTATCAGACAGACAGAAAAGCAGTTGAAGACAGTGATTACAGATTTAGACAACTAAAAAAAAAAAAAAAAAAAAGAGTCACAAATGATAGAGATTTCAGTCAGTGGGAACTTAATTGCTTATAGAGTTAGTAGGAACTGAGCTAAGTACCAATTCTGTTTACTCTGCTCCTTTTTAAACTGTCAGAGGTGTCAAGAAAGGAAAGCATGTAGGTATAAGTCTGGAGAAAACTGGACTTCACTATGGCCAGTGCAAGATCTGATTTCCAAACTTCAACTGAGGTGGGAAGAAGAGACTGAGCAATAGGTATTTCCTAAGCACCCTGTGCTAGACACTAGGGCTACAGTGATAAAGAACATATATCAGTCCCCCAACACTGGACTCACGTGCTATTGGCCAGAGCTGTGAGAATTATTTTAACCTATCTCATGTATGTAAGACTGAGGCAATACTTACAAAATGCCTTAAGCTCCTCAGATAAAAAAAAAAAAAAGTTATATAAATGAAGACACACTTAACTGAGAAAATTGCTGTGTATATTAATCTTTCAAGGCACTAATGTTATGCTAGCAGGATACAGATGATAGCAATGTTATTCCTGTGCCTCAACTAGGATGTCAAGCCAGAAAAGCAAACACGAAAACAAAAGCTAACCTTAAAACAAGACCCATGCCTGTAACAATGTTGCTGTATGCCCACAGGTCAGTCATCTGCCCACAGGAATGAAATCAAAGCCATGCCCCTTCCTGATGTTGCAGGGATACGAGAGAGCAAAGAATGATGTTGATGCTTTTCTTTCTGCCTCTTAAAGACAATCATTATTCCTGAGATGACAATTTGTAAGCTCAACCTAATTATGGCCAAATTGATTAAGAGATGCATAATGCAAGGATTAGCATTAAGGCAAATGCTGCTTAACTTAGCCACCAAGGCTTCAGGAGGAAATAGCTGTGTTATTCAGGAAGTTGTCTGGAATAAAAGAGCAATTTTTGCCAGTAAAATCCAGCCTTGGTAAATTATTTAGCATCATGTTTTTCTTTTCCATTTTTTGTTTTAATTTTTAAAATGTTTTATTTATTTACTTTTTTTTGAGAGAGAGAGAGCATAAGTGGGGAGAGGCAGGAAGAAAGGGGGACAGAGGATCCCAAGCGGGCTCTTGTGCTGACAGGTTGACAGCAGAGAGCCCAATGTGGGGCTCCAACTCATGAACCACAAGATCATGACCTGAGCCGAAGTTGGACACTCAACCAACTAAGCCACCTAGGTGCCCCTAGCATCATATTTTTCTTATTTTAACTCCCAAACTGTAAAGTTCCTGGGATCAAATGTTACAAAGAGGTGGCTCCTGTGTCTATGAGGAAGGCAGCAGCCTTGTAGACATCAGAGATAGTTCTGGGCTTCTTAACAAGGAAGCTGCCTGGATTCTCTCAGCCTCAGATGTCCTATCCACAAAATAGGGATGATCATCATTACCTTACAGGGGTCATGGTGAGGAATAACAGAGCAACCATACATAAGTTTCTAGCACAGTATTTGGAACCAAAAGGTTTTCAATCAAGGTTTGTTCCTCTCCTTCCCTCCTTTGTCTTCCAGTACTTTTTATAAATGTTTCAGAGCTGCATTTTTTTTTAGCCACTAAACAGTTTAAGGCAAGTAAATTAAGTATTCATTTTTTTCAGAAAACAAGATTTTCTTCTTTTGTTATATTTCATGACCTATAAGTACCTTTACCAAAAAGATGGTAAGAAAAACCAAAAGCAAGGTGAGTATTTGTATGGGTCTCCATGTGAGTTAAAAAGTCATTCTTTTATAGGAGGTCAGTGAGGGGTCAGGGAGGAAGATGGGGGGAGGCAAAAATCTGGGGTATGTACTATGTGATAGACAATCTGTATATTATACACATCACCTCATTTAATAACTATAGGAGCATCTTGGTACTTTCATATTATCAAATCTCAGCTCTGGTCCTTACTAGCTGTGTGACCTTGGGCAAGTTACTGGACTTTTCTGTGCCTTAGCTTCAATATCAGGAAAATAATAGCACTGACCTCACACGATTGTTAGATAAGTTAATGCATGTAAAACCTTTAGAACAGTGCCTGGCACATAGTTCAATAAATGTTAGTGGTTGTCCACAATCATAGTAAGAATGAGAGTAACAATAATATTTAAAAGCCATTAACATTAAGGGTAGGACATAGTAGATGCTCAGTAAGTGTTTCTTGTTATTACTTAGATAATAAAAGTAAAATATGAGTTTAAAAAGTATTCTCTTTCATCAAGTTTATTTCATATAGGAGCTGCTTCTATGTCAAGCAGAATATATGAACATCCACTCTGACTTTATTTTATAGATTATTGAATCAGAAGGTAACAAATTTCTTGCTCCCTTTATACTAAATCTCTTTCAGAGTCCATAGTGAGTTGGATAAATGCTCTGATATCAGACCATTAGGCAGAATTTCTAAGGATAGCAATTCCTCAGTTCCTTCTTCGCCCTTATTCCATATACTGTCATAAAACACCACGTCAATGCCTAACCGCCTCTGGGCATGGTAGGGGGCTGGAGGGGCGGCTCTTCTCTTTATGTCTGACAAATCCAATCTTCTCTGTCCCTTTCCTACCTGTCCAGTTCTTTGCCTACTACACCTTCCAGTGCACACTAAGATTCAGCAAAATAAACAACTTATAAAACTCCACCCTCACCATGTTTTCTCTGAGGTTTCACTTACTTTGCTTTGGCTTCTCTCTGTGCCTGAACTAATATATCCTATATCCTAGCCCATAGGAGACATTCAATACGTGTTTGCTGGCTGAACAAAGGACTTTCAACTGCAAAAGAATCTACATACCAAAAAAACATCAAATGCTATTCAGACTTGGGCTCACTGCAAATATGTGCTCTTTAATCATTTCTTGCGTATAGCCTCAATTAGAGAAGAAGAAACATGTTTCTTAAATAAATTTTAATATGTGACAGCAGAAATAGTTCAAGGTAAATAGATACATATAAATAGATACAAAACAGCAGATCTCATGGCATTGATAATGTGAGAGGAATAGCATCGTCTGGATATTTAGAAAAGGTTGAACACAGAGGCTTGATGCAAAATGGACTTTTACACTATCCTATGAGTAACTTATCTACCAGAATGCTTACCCTTCCAAGTGCTGTGAGGAATACAAAATACACATCAGATTTGTTTTTTGTCCTCAAAGGGCTTATAATGCACTTGTGTAAAGAAAAAGATACATGAGTGGGTTCAGAATATTTCAAGCTAAACTGCTGGTACTGAGAAATGAATGATTAGTTTGAGCTAGAATTAAAAAGTACATAATAAAAAGTTGGAATTCTCAAAGTACAAAAATACTGTAAAATTCACTTGAACCAGGTTAATAACTTTCCCCCCAAATTTATAATTTTATACATATTTCATGCAGGCTGTAGAATAATTTAGCTATGCTATACTATATCCTATATTCTTATGAATACTATTAAAAATACATATTCACAGGAGTTACAAAGTTGTAACTCAAAATTGCAATACCTATGGCTTTAAAAAAAAGTACGGAATTTTAAAGCTGATTCTAATCATTTTTGAACTCAAAGCCAACTTCTCTATTTCCTTTTCCAGAAAGTTAAGGAAAACCTAAAACATTAAGAACATGATTAATGTTTTGGGGCACCTGGGTGGCTCAGTCGGTTAAGCATCTGACTTCGGCTCAGGTCATGATCTCGCATTTCATGAGTTCGAGCCCTGTGCGGGGCTCTGTGCTGACAGCTCAGAGCCTGGAGCCTGCGTCCAATTCTGTGTCTCCTTCTCTCTGCCCCTTCCCTGCTTGTGCGCTTGCGCGCTCTCTCTCTCTCTCTCTCTCTCTCTCTCTCTCTCTCTCTCTCTCTCAAAAATAAATATTTAAAAAGTTAAAATAAATAAAATAAAAATATGATGAATGTTTTAGTTCTTTATTCACCTGGTTTGTAGATTATCCAGCTTTCTTCCTTCCTAATGGAGAGCTGCCTGACTTTGAAGGCTTTTTTGCTTGTTAGTTATGTGCTCAGCAGCTATTGCTGCTGCTGCTATTGTTATTATTACTTTTACTATTACTACTCTGGCTTCCACTGCTATTACTGCTACTATTACTGCAGCTGCTACTATTTGTTCATTGCTGACTAGCACTTGCCCCCCGCCCCATAGTGGACTGGCGACATATATTAAAGGACGTGAAACTTACTCTAGAACCAGGGGTTCTTTAGAGCCCAAAGACTCATGAATATGTGAATTTGGGTGGAAGAAGTTTACGTCTTCATTTTCACTAACCTCGAACTGAAATTCTAAATGTAAGCAATAAACCACAATAATATTAACAGTACCTTAGCCTTTGTCACAAGTAGAAATCACAGATATTTTCATATCACTTCATAGTTGTTGCAGAAATATCATTTATGTTCATCAATACTTTTCACGACTACCACTTGTTATTTAATCCACGAATAAAAAAGCATATATATTGCTATAAGTTCAAGTTTTAAAATGTTTTGATATTGCATAGTTACTTATATTTTATATTATTATTTATATATTGCATATATAATATATAATTGACTTTCTTTATAATCTTATGTATTTTGTTTTGTTCATTTAAAAACATTATGCTGAGAAAGATTCTGTAGCCTTCGCCAGACTGCCAAAGGGGTCCATAGCTCAAAATAGACTAGGAACCCTTGCCCTAGCCATTCCCTCACAAAACTTTTATTCATGCTGTTCTCTCTGCCTCAAGCACCCCTCCCTCCTTTGCCTACTGATTCATCCCTCAGCTGAAATTTGCCCTCTATGAAACCTTCCTTTCCCTCCCCCTATTCAAAACAAATTGCTACACTGACTTCCTAAGTTTGTACCTCTATTTTCCTAGCTATATGATCTTGGACAAGTAATAAAACTTTCTCAGATTTATTTTTCTCACTTGTAAAACGGAAATAATAGTAGTATATGTAACACTAAGAATGGCTGTGAAGATTAAGCAAGATTATGCATATTAAATGTCTAGAGTGGCAATTTTCAAAGTTTCTGTTTTCAAGACCCTTTTATTCTCTCAAAAATTTCTAAGAACTCCAAAGAGATTTTGTTTATATGGGTTGTATCTATAGATATTTATGATACTCAAAGTAAAACTGAGAATGTTTACATATTTCTTTATTAATCAATTTAAAATAAAAATAGTAAACCTTGTTACCTGTTACATAAATTGTATGTTAACATAAATAATACATTTTTTACAGAAAAAAACTGTTTCCCCTCAAAATAGTAAAAAGAGTAATGATTGTTTTCCATTTACATAAATCTCTTTAATGTCTGGCTTTAATGACTATTGTTTTATGTTGGTTTTGATTTAAAAATATAAAGAAAATCTGGCCTCACATAGCCATGTAGTTTAAGAAGAGAGGAATATTTTTTTTAATTTTTTTTAACGTTTATTCATTTTTGAGAGACAGAGAGAGACAGAGCATTAGCAGAGAAGGGGCAGAGAGAGGGAGACACAGAATCCGAAGCAGGCTCCAGGCTCTGAGCTGTCAGCACAGAGCCTGATGTGAGGCTCAAACTCACAAACTACGAGATCACGACCTGAGCCGAAGTTGGATGCTCAACCTACTGAGCTACCCAGGTGCCCTGAGAATAGAGGAATACTTTAAATGTTTAGTTATTTATTTTGAGAGAGAGAGAGAATAAGCATGAGCAGGGGAGGCAGAGAGAGAGGAAGACAGAGAATCCCAAGCAGGTTCCATGCTGTCAGTGCTGAGCCAAAATCTGGGCTTGAACTCAGAAACTGTGAGATCATGACCTGAGCTGAAATCAAGAGTTGGACGCTTAACTGACTGAGCCATCCAGGCGCCCCACAGGAGTATTTTAATAGTCGTTTCCAGTAACTGTGGTTATTTTTCTTGTATACTCTACCAATTTGACAAGCAGTCATTAGATTAGTTGAGATATAGAATCTGAAATGATACCAATAAACTTTCATATACTGTTGCATTAAAATACACTGGTCTATCTTGCACACTGAATGGATATTTTATTCACATGATTTTATAACACCATGCACTGGTCATTTGCAAAGCATTGGTTCACTAGGTTATGCAGACCTTCAAAATATTTGACACATTTCACTACACAATAAGAAAAAAAATCACTTTGTTAATAGCACTATAATCTCACTGGAAAACTCTTTTGATTTTGGGAAACTGACAAGTTCACAATGCTGAACACAAATCTTCCAAAATTCTAATTTTCACATGAAAGTTCAAATTTTATCATGGGCAACAAATACTGTCAGTTGTTTTCCCTTGAAGTGACAGGGTCACTTCATTCATTTTTTTTAAAATGTCTGCCAAATACCCATGTTTGAATAAATTGTTTGCCTGTCAGTTATTCTTTCAAGTAAAAATGGTGTTCATGAAAATAGGTGGCTATACCCTTGCACAAGTATTTTTCCCAAGACAACCATCATGCTTCAATGTGTATCAGAAATGCTTTATATGTGTTTTCCATTTTGTCACATTGAATATTGAGTAGGTATGTATCAAGAGTCTAGATTTAATAAAATTAATAATTTTTATTGCATCATCTAGGCATTTATAAGTGAAATTGGCATTGTTTTTCCAAGACAATAATAAATATAATAATACATTAGTGGCAGATTTTGGTGCCACTATTTTGATTCATGTTAAGGCACCAACAGTTTTACCATCACTGGTTTTACACTATCAGTACAAATGCTAATACAGTAAAAAAAAGAAAAAAAGAAAGGAAGGAAAAGAAAGAAAGAAAGAAAAGAAAAGGAGAGAGAAAGAAAGAAAGGAAGGAAGAAAGAAAGAAAGAAAGGAAAAAGTAAATAATGTCTTATTATTATTATGAAAATTGTTTTGACCTTGTATCCTCCTTAAAAATCTTCAGGGATCCCAAGAAACCATCAGCTACACTTCGAAAGCTTCTTATCTACAGCACAGTATGTGTTTCATAAATGTTAATTATTGTTATGTTGAGCTACAGGGACTATATTTTTCTAATTAAAACTTTGGATTATAATATCTCACATGATATACACGTGAATAGGTACAGAAATGGAGACTGGCCCCCCATATCATTTTTATTCTTTTTCCATTTTGCCTCATACTATTGTTAGATTGCACCCAGCATCCAGACAGTAAGGCCCAAGGACAGCAGTAAGACTTTACCTAGGCCTGCCATTCAGCTTTACCCACTACCAGCTTTATACAGAGCAAGTGCCTAATAAAATACTTGTTCAATAAATGATGAATGAACAAATGAGCAAATGCAAATCAGTCCATTCTAGGCTTGTCAACAACTTTGATGGAAGGACAGAGGTTGAATTGGTAGATGGTTATTTTTGTTTGTGTCCTTTTAAGGTAGGCATTTAACTATAGTACCTTTGTTTAGAAAATAAAATTTGTATCACAATCAACCAATGTTATCTTTTATAAATAACATCATATTTATAACATTAAATAACATTAACTCCTTTCCTTATTAAAAAGATAACACGTTAATTGCAGAAAATACAGACCAAAAAAAAAGAAAGAAAAGAAATTAGTAGGAATTCTACCATCTAGAAATACATTTTTTGAAATTTTGGTATCTTTATTTTTTTTTCTATGCAGCACATAATTTTTTACCTACTGTTTTGTTACCTCTTTTTTTCATCTAACACTGTACAGTGAATGTCCTATATTATCATATATCCTTCTCTAACATACTTTCCAACATGTACATATCATATATTATTTGGATGTGCTTCAGAAATAATTGGTTAAGCAGAGTTTTGTTCAGATTTTATTTTTTCCCACATTATTCCTTTCCCATCTCATCATTTAGCCAGAAAAACTATGAATCAGCAGTAATACAGAATGAAATGATAAGTAAGCTCAAAGTACCCACTGAGCATTTTTACCTTTCTGTCATTGTCACAAGCACCACGGCAATGAATAACACACCTATAACAGATATAGTCCTGAAAACAGAAAGAAATAAAAATTTAGAACACCCACAAATAAACTATTTTAAGATGTATCTAGAGAGAAATAAGCCTGGATCAGGTAGCCAAGAAGAAAGAATTCCCCTCTTGGGAAGTTGCACTGGAAAAGTGCTCAATGATGGGATATGTGGTAAACTGTTCAGATTGTCCATTGAAAAGTCAACCCAGAAACTGCATGAAATGAATGGGCAGAAATATAAAGACTAAAATAAGTAGGAGTCGAAGTACAAAGAACTCTATTACTACATTGCTAAAAGGGACATTTAGGTAGAGGTCAAGGGCACACTATTCTAGATGCTGTTTCAGTTTTTTGAAAAAAAAATATATATCAATATTGAGCTTTTTCCTTAACTTCAAAGATAGCTAGTATAGTCAATTGAATATAAAAGAAACATCAAACTAAGAAGAACATTACCAAAGAGAGAAAGTCAATAAGCAACAGAGTGAGACTGTAAATAAGCGGGAGAGAAAATGGAACCTGATGTCCCCAGAGAAAACTATATCCATATATATTATGAACTATATTTCATATATTACATTATTATTTCATATATTATTTCATATATTATATAGTGTATTATGCACATTAAGAAAACTATATCTAGATTTTTTTTTTATCTGTGGAGAAATGGAAACCTAATTATTTGTAATAAATTAGGATTTAGACAGATCCTTATTTCTAAGCCCTGTCTTCTGGGAGTTATCAATTTTAAACAACTTTTATGCAATTCAAAATGAAGTTCTGGGGCACCTGGGTGGTTCAATTGGCTAAGCGTCCACTCTTGATCTCAGATCAGGTCTTGATCTCAGGATCGTGAGTTCAAACCCCACGTTGGGCTCCATACTAGGCCTGAAGCTACTTTAAAAAAAAATGAAGTTTTTATAAGTAATTGAAAATGATAATAACACTTTCTATATAAAAGTATATATTTTATGTGACTTATTTCTACTAAATGAAGTGCATTTCATGACTTCATGGTCATGAGTTTTGACTTCACGGTCAAAACTTTTATAACCAGAGCCTTTAAGTGACTAAGGAACACTGTGGACAGCGATCTTAAGCCCTATCACCACCCCTCACAATTTATTTGAATACTTCAATTGTGTCTCTCAGTTTTTCATAATGCAATAAAATCAGTATCTAGATGGTTTTTAAATGTCTTCTTTGAAAATTGTTTTATGTAAAATAAATTTGCTGAATTACATAAAAATATATATAACTATATTCTCTCTTTCTCTCTCTATATATATATTTCCTATTTTCTAATCTATATAATAAATCAGAAGTCTGGAAACAGTAAGTACTTTCTAATTTTTAGTAAGGTTGAGGAGGTAATTTCCTTACTCAACATGGTTCAGTGGCTTAACTAAGATTCAGAGAGTTCCACATTCTGTTTTCTCAGCTCTTTCCATAAAGTATTGAAAAAATTCCAACCTTCTCAGACTAGCATTCTACAACCTTAATTTACACTTAACTCATGCTCTCCTGTTCCATTATTCCTCCAAGATCATTCATCCAACTAAATCTGTGCAATCCATCCAAGACAATCTCTTTACAAATCCTTAAACATACCTTGCTAAATTCTCCAAGTACTTGCCCATATAACTCCTCTGATGTTTGCCTTTCTTTCTACCATTAATTCCTTCAACCTAGATCAAAAGGAACTTGCCTCCTCCACCAAATGTTGCCTAAACCCACTCATTTTGATCATTCATATATCAGTTATTTTAAAGAACATAGCTTATTCACATCATTACTGACATATTGCTCTCAAATTGTTTTACTGAGGCTATCTTTATTCCTTGACTAGATTATAAGTTTCTTGGGGGCAAGCACCATGGCTTCTAATTTTTTTTTTTTCAAGAAAATGGAAGATGGAAAGGAGAGACAAAAAAAAGGGGGAGGGGAGAAAATAAAGGGGGAAATGGAGAAGAGAAAAAGAAGAAAAACAAAAGAAATCTGTGAGAGTCTATTTTCTAATATAGACAATGAATATAATGACATGGAGTTGCTCTATGAAAGTCAAATGAACATGAATAAGTCTCATTCTGATGAGCACTCAACTTAAAGATGACAATCTGACCCTTCCTCATCCTTGTTCCATGCTCTATTTTTTTCTCATTCTCTTTTCTAATTGCTATTTCTAATTTTAAATCTAATGACCACTCTATTTAAAATTGCAACCCCCCTCCCTTACACTGCTTTACTTTTTCTTCTTTATACATGTATTTTATTAAGTTAACTTTTTTTAAAGATTTTATTTTTAAGTAATCTCTATGCCCAACGTGGTGCTCAAATTCCCGACCCTGAGATTAAGAGTGGCATGCTCTACTGTTGGAGCCAGCCGGACACCCCATCTTTTTTACATATCTATCACCTTTTAATATACTAAATCATTTACTTACTTATGTGTTTTATTACTGTCTCCCCATTCCTACCCAACTCCAAGTAATCTCCATGATGGAAGGAATCTTCCTCTGTTTTGTTCCCTTAATGTAACTCCAGTCCATGAAGCAGTATCTGATATAGAGTAGATAGAACTCAGTAAACTCACTGAATGAATAAAGCTTTCTGCAAATGGCATAACTAGGCTCTGGAATTTTCACAAATACTCACAACAGAGTCACAGTGATCAGTGGAAAAGCTGCTTCCTCATTAATGCTGCACACCAGCATTATCAACCACCTAAAAAATGGCTGAGTTAGATCCCAACTAGATTAAACACCGTGAAAAACTGACAGTATAAAGAGTCAAGCAGAACTTTACAGAGGATATGGCAAGTGTGGACTTCACCACAGGCCCCCTGAGGAGCTAAGTGTTAACCAAATGAAATGGTGATAAGGGCTGACAGGTGGCCAATCTGGCTCAGAGGTCTTCACTACTCCCTCCCCACTCACAGTGAAAGCCACAAAATACCTATAAAAGGGGACTTGCTGTCTCAGGAAATCTCTTCAGGCAAGTCTCATATTTCTACTCCAGCTGGCTGAGTTGGTGTAAGCTCTCTGCTTCCAACCCAGTTGTCATCCCCTGCCCTGTGTCTTCAGATACGGCATCCAATCAGTAGGATTCTTTGATTTGCAAACTAATTGCCTTTGGGTCTCCTTTGGCTTTACCATAGTCCCTTGCTGGTCTAGGAGAAAAGTTTACAAGTTTCTAAAGGCATGGCTTGCAGACAGCCACTTTCAGAAAAAGTTTGAAAAACAAGTCTTGTCACAACCTCAGTAATTCCTCTCAGGGTACCCAGAGCACTAGATTCAGTAAAGATGGGTTCAAATATAGGTTCTACCACCTCATAGTCAGCTGGCCCAAGAAAAACTTGATTCTCTGAACCTGTTTCCTATTCTTCAAAATAAGCAAACCTCCTTCACAAGGTTATTGTGTGCATATAGGCCTCTTTCCCCCATCTCTAGAGGTAGACAAATTTAACTCGACCTTTAAATGTTGGCTCTGTGTCATATACACTAACTCAGTCTCAAAAAGCTAACAATATTTAGATGATGTGTTGACAAGTCCCAAAGAAAATATCTCCATTACATCCAGAAAAACCTGGGCTTTGGAGTCATATAGGCCTGAATCAGTCGGTGCAGCCACTTTCTAAGCTTTTTCCACGACCTTGGTTATGTTACTTTTCTTCATCTATAAAACAAGTACGTAATAAATATTCACAAACTTGTTGTAAGGATTAAAATAGATAATGTATGTAAAGTGCTTGGCATAGCCTGATATATTTTTGGTACTTAAGGGCTAATACCTATTATTATTAATATTAACATAGATATGGTCTAATATATTCTCTACTGAGATTAGTACTGGGATGAAGGAGACCTGGGCTATTTTATTGAAGGCTAGGTCTGGGTCTTTCCTTCTCCAGTAATACAGTATATTGTAGTTTGTTGTGTGAGTGAATGAACAAATGAACAAATGAATGAACAACATAATAATAGAACACTACAAATGAAGTCAGGAGTCCTAGGTGTTTGACTTATTTCTACCACTAATTAAATAATCGAAGACCTGGATATTAGATCACTTCCAAGTACTTTTGGACTTCTAAGTTCAAGCTTTTGGCTTTGACACTGTTTGAATCTGACATTATTTGAAAAGGTACAAAATATACATGGCAAAAGAAAGAGAAATTCTTAATCTACCTCTGAGACCTGTTGCTATAGACTGAAATTGTGTCCCCTCAAAATTCATATTGAAGCCCTAACTCCCAGTGGGACTGTATGAGGAGATAAGGTTTTTACAAACGTAATTAAGGTTAAATAAGGTCTAAGGGTAGGCCCCGAATTCAATAGGATTCCTTTTTTCTTTTTTAAGTTTATCTATTTCAAGAAAGAGAGAAGGCAGGGGAGGGGCAGAGAGAGAATCCCAAGCAGGCTCCGCACCAGCAGTGCTGAGCCCTACATGGGGCTTGAAATGCCCAACTGTGAGGTTATGACCTGAGCCAAAACCAAGAGTCTAACACTCAACTGACTGAGCCACCCATGCACCCCTCAAAGGGATTCCTTTTTAAGAAGAGACACCAGAGAGCTTGCTCTCTCCACCATGTTAGGACACAGGGAGAAGGCAGCCCATCTGCATGCCAGGAAGAGAGCTCTCACCAGAAACCAAATTGGCCAACACCTTGATCTTGGACTCCTCAGCCTCCAGAAATGTGAAAAAACAAACTTCTGTTGTTTAAGTCACACAACCTATGCTATTTTGTTATGGCAGCCTGGACTAAGACACCTGTTCTATGCCATATCTTTTGAAAATATTCAAGCCTGCATTCAGAGTTCTCTAAGAATATAATTTTTAATCTCCACACTACCTTCCATTCTAAACCCCTAAAAATTTGATATCTAGAGGCTCCTTAAATGAAATTACTGTATCACAACAACAAATTGATAATTCTAATAAACTACTCATTGGGTTGAATTTATAAACACTTTAGTACTATGCTTCAGAATGTTAATTATCAGTTTGAAAAGCTCATATCCTTTACTCTCTTGTTTACTTGACATTTATTGAGCAAATTTCATGTTTGTTTATAAATTACTCAATGAAAAATCCCTAGGATATTAAAGTAAATTTGCTCACCAATTTATCCTAACAAATCGAGTCTGTCATAACTGAAAGAATGGGAAATTCCCCTTCATTTGATGAAGAAAAACAGTAGCTTTTGACAAACTCTAAGAACAGCTAAGGTTGGGCATTGTTTCTTGGTGGAGAAGAAATTCTAAATAGACAGGTCTTACCTGGGACTCATTTGTACATACTTACACATTGCTCAATATGGTGGTAATTAGCCACATGTGGCTATCTATGGAGCACTGGAAATGTGGCTAGTCCAAATTGAGATGTGCCATAAGTACAATATCTCAACAATTTTATATTCATTATATGTTAAAATAATACTTGGAATACATTAATATAAATAATATATTATTAAAATTAATTCACCTTTTTTTTACTTTTTAAGTGTGGCTACTAGAAAATTTAAATTTACATATGCAGATGGCATTATATTTCTAATAGACAGTACTGTTCTAATTAATTCCTTGTCACACCTGAAAGTCTACTTAGTCCAAGCAAAGTATAAGTCAGGAATTAAATACGGCCAACAGATATGTTTTATTTATGCACATAATTGAAGCAATTTTTAACTAATTTGCAATATTTAAGCCTTGACAGATTTCAAATCAAAATGCTGCTTCTGGCTTCTTTTATTGATTTATTTTTTATTTTTTTAATGTTTATTTATTTTTGAGACAAAGAAAGACAGAGCATGAACGGG
This sequence comes from Panthera onca, assembly GCF_046562875.1. Classification (NCBI taxonomy): domain Eukaryota; kingdom Metazoa; phylum Chordata; class Mammalia; order Carnivora; family Felidae; genus Panthera; species Panthera onca. The sequence goes on along the minus strand of NC_138346.1, from coordinate 169,804,912 downwards.
GGAGGGTCAGAGAGAGGGAGACACAGAATCTGAAGCAGATTCCAGGCTCCAAGCTGTCAGCACAGAGCCCAACGTGGGGCTTGAACTCACAGACCGTGAGATCATGACCCGAACTAAAGTCGGATGCTTAACCGACTGAGCCACCCAAGCACCCCTCTGGCTTCTTTTAAAAAGAAGGTCTAGAAACATTCAACCTATATTCCAACATAGCAACAACTGGCAGAAATTGATTAGCACCTCCCCTCTTTGACCAAGGCTAGCTCTCTAGTTCATGTTAGTTCCTAACTGGCCTGCTCTACTTTCTCTGTCTGGTTTTTGTAGGTATTTGAATTTTGATGTTTGCCTATGAAGAAAAGTTCAAATGTGGACTGGAATGGAAGAGAAAGCTTTGGATCTCAGTCATACAGATCTCAGTTTAAATTCCAGCTATCCATTTAGATGACCATATGACTTTGAATAAGTTACTAAGTTTCTCTGAACCTCGATTTCCTCAGCAAAATGGGAATAATAATAACTATATAGCAGAAATTAGTAAAAATTAAATAAAGTAAAATATTTTTTTTGGTGAAGTTACATCACCATAATTGTGTAATGAATTATATTATTACTTATCTCCTCTGGCTGACTCAGTATTTGGGGAATTGGGGGGGTAGTGATAAGAGAGATATAGATACAGCTACATCCCAAGTAGTTTTCACAGTGTTAAGAATCCACGAAAGTACAAATGTTCTTTCCCTGAGTGAAAAGATCTTGAGAAAGAGATTTTCAACATTTTTCCTAGAGGCTACACAATGGTTAAAGCACTTTTATTAAATGAAGTTGCATTTTTATTTGTCAGTTAGAAATCAAGACTTCAGACTTTTTTTTTTTTTTTTAAATAAACTCTATCCCCCATGCAGGGCTCGAACTCATGACACCCAAGATTAAAAGTTACATACTCTACCAACTGAGCTAGCCAGGCTTCAGACATTTAACATCTATGCAACCTTTTAAGTCACTGAACCCCAATAATGGAAGATTTTTATTTCAACTGGTGTCATGCTGCACCTTTGTTCTGCACCCCAGTAGCTCATGTAAATTGCAGAAGACAAACTATTCACACCTATGGATAGTACGATTTAGTACAACCAAGAGTTAAGGATAAAAGAACGAAAGGGAAGCAAAAAATGAGACAGCAAAGATCGATGAAAAAAGTTTCCTGTATAAAAGAAGCTGGGAGAAAACCAGAATGATTTGTTCTGTATACTTGACCCTCTTGGCATAAAATTTGTGTCTCATTTGAGCAGCTTGTTCAATAATAGCCCCTGACTAGACCCAAATGCCTGCCCTTCACAGTTCTTACATCATGATTCATATACTCTCCCAGCTCTTTTTGACTGCCTGAAATTACTTGTGACAAATGATTGTTCAGTGTATTTATTGTCTGTGTTACGTTTTCAAATGTTTCCATGGTTCACAGATAAGTTATCTGATGTATACTGTCCTGCCTCTCCAACAGTGAGTGCAGGCATTGAAGGACTCCTCCCAAAATTCAGCTGTACTCTACAGGTTAGTCACCCAAAGAAGAATTCTCCTAGAACACACACATAAATTCCACTTGGATACCACAGTTAGCTATAACAATGAACAAACATACATATAGGTAAAGACTAGAAAAAAGTGTAAGTGAATAGTTATGTCAGATTGGAGAGGATTCTCCAAAATAATGGAAGAAATCCCCCCAAAAAAACAAGTCCAAAGATTTGATTACAAATAAATTTAACTTCAAAAAAAAAAAAAAAAAAACTTTGGGGTGCCTGGGTGGCTCAATCGGTTAAGCATCGGACTTTTCGTGGTTGGTAGGTTAGAGCCCTGTGTGGGGCTCTGTGCTGACAGCTCAGAGCCTGGAGCCTACTTCAGATTCTGTGTCTCCCTCTGTCTCTGCCCCTCCACTTGCACTCTGTCTCTCTCAAAAGTAAATACACATTTTTTAAAAACTTAAATAATAATCTGGAAAAAAATAAATCAATAAACTGGAAAAAAATTGTTACAAATATGATAAAGAGCTATGTTTATTATAATGAGCCTGCAGATACTGATTAAAAAAAAAAAAACACGAAAGAACTAGTAGAAAAATAGTTAAATGAGATGAACAATTCATAGAACCAATGCTGAGAATTGGCTAATAAAGTATTTTAAATTTAAAACTCACCAGGAACCCAATAATTTTGAATTAAAATATAATAAAAAATCTTTTTTTCCCTCATCCATCAAATGAATCAAGATTTGTTTCATTGTTAATACTCACTTTGGGACAGGATGTGGTAAAATGAACAAACTTATACACTGCTTACATTACTACATTTCTGGAAAGCAAAGACCTTTTAAAAATTCCAATATCTTTCAATTTTTCTATAAAACTAAAGTTTTTCAAAATAAAACATTGAAGGATGAAAAGAAAAACAATCCTAATAGCAAAACCAATACACATTTTCTTAAGTAAATATTTTGACTATATTATTTTTGAGATATAATTGATATACAACATATTTGTTTCCGGTATACAACATAATTATATTTACATATATTTTGAAATGACTACCACAATAAATCTAGTTAACATCCATCACTATGCATAGCTACATTTTTTAATTGAAATGAAAACTTTAAGATATACTCTCTTAGCAATTTTCAAATGTACAATAATATTCTTAAAGTATAGCCACCCTGCTGTACATTAGTGAATATAGAGTTGTGAATCCAACCATTCTTTTAAAGGGATCTATCTTCTCTCTAAAGCAGTGATTCTCAGAATATGTTCTTTGGACCATCAGCATCATCTGGAAACACGTTAGAAATGCAAACTCTCATGCTCACCCAGATTTGCTGATTGAGAAATTCTGGGAGTAGGACCCAGGAATTTGTGTTGTAACAAGCCTTCCAGGTGATTGTGACACATGCTTAAGTCTGAGAACCACTGCTCTAACGTTATAGAAAATATAATGATTAGAATGTATTAAATAACTCCATGAGAATGCAATCAGATAAAATTAGAGTGTGGGAAAGTCTATGTGACCAATTCTCCATTTCTTCAGCAAACAAATGGCATAAGGGGAAAAAAAGAGAAAGGGAAAGTATTAAAAGTTAAAAGACATGAGAAATACAACAAGCAGGGGGCACCTGGCTGGCTCATTCGGCAGAGTATGCAACGCTTGATCTCAGGGTCCTGAGTTAAAGCCTCACATTGGGTGTAAAGCTTACTTTAAAAAAAAAAAAAATTGTAACTAAAAAAGAAATATAACAAACAAATCAATGTGTGGACCTGATTTGAATCTTGTTTCAATCAAATCAACTGTAAAAAGATGGTTTGAAACAATTAAGAAAAATCAAACATTGGGCTCCTGGCTGGCTCAGTCAGTGGAGCATGCAACGCTTGATCCCGAAGCTGTGAGTTCAAGCCCTATGATGGGTGTAGAGACTGCTTAAAAATAAAATCTTAAAAGAAAAAGCCAAACATGATAATAAGGAATTATTGTTTGTTTCATTATGGGAACATTGTAATATGGTTACGATTTTTAAACAATCCTTAAAAAGTCCTTATCTGTTAGATACTTTTAAAAATTATGTTAAAAAAATAGATGAAGCAAATACAGCAAAATGTTAATAACTATATGACCTAGGTGATTAAAAACAGAAGTTTGTAATACTATTCTTTCTACTTTTCTGTTTTGAAATTTTCCATAGAAAAAAGCAAAAGCAAACAAAACCTCCAGACCTTTTAGCCAACAATTCCCATTTTAGAAATTTACCTGAAGGAAAGATTCAGATTCAAACAGTGCTACTTATAAAGATCCTCATCGAAGCATTATTTATACTATAAACCGTTAGAAACCCAAATATCCAAAAATAAGAAAATGATATAACACATTATGAGACTTTTAAATAATAAAATAGGATGCAGCTATTAGAAGGAATAATCTTTTTAAAAAACAAGGTTTACGGGGCGCCTGGGTGGCGCAGTCGGTTAAGCGTCCGACTTCAGCCAGGTCACGATCTCGCGGTCTGTGAGTTCGAGCCCCGCGTCAGGCTCTGGGCCGATGGCTCGGAGCCTGGAGCCTGTTTCCGATTCTGTGTCTCCGTCTCTCTCTGCCCCTCCCCCGTTCATGCTCTGTCTCTGTCCCAAAAATAAATAAAAAACGTTGAAAAAAATTAAAAAAAAAAACAAAAAAAAAAAAACAAGGTTTAAAACACATACGGTATAATTATTTTTTTGTAAGAATAAATATATGCCTAAAAAAAGACTAGGAAGAACTACATTAAGGGTAGTTGTATCTGAATACTAAAGTTATGGATCATATGTACTTTCCTCTTTGTAAGTTTCCATGCTTTCCCAATTATCGATAATGCATATGTACCCTTTCATAATATGAAAATATTTTTAATAAAAACAAAAGTATTTTTGTCAAAATTGTTATAAAAATAAAGTATTCTGCAATAAAGTTAAGACTTTCTTATTTTTCTTAAGGTCTGAGAATCATCTTGGGAATGAGCTAATTAATACTTGATGACAGAGAAAGGTGAATTACACCTACCCAGTGGAGCACAAATTATTTGTACTATTCATTTGACAGTAATTATATACATCTTTAGATTATGTTTGCATATCCATGTACATAGTCATTCTACGGTATTCAAAAAATATTTATTGAGTGACTACTATTTGTCAACAGTTACCAAAAAACGGGTAAAAATTCTTGTCTTCGTGAAGCTTACCTTCTTTTTATTTTAATGTTTATTTATTTTTGAGAGAGAGAAAGAGACAGAGTTTGAGCAGGGAGGGGGAAGAGAGAGGGGGAGACACAGAATCTGAAGCAAGCTCCAGTCTCCAGGCTCCAAGCTGTCAGCACAGAGCTCAACGCAGGGCTTGAACTCAGGAATGGTGAGATCATGACCTGAGCTGATGTCGGATATTTAACCGACTGAGCCATCTAGGCGCCCCATGAGGCTTACATTCTAATGGAAGAAGACAGATAATGAAGAAAAAAATTTTTAATATTTATGGTATGTCAAATAATAAGTGCTATGGAAAAAAATAAGGCAGGGGGAAAGAGGGAGTGAGGGGTTTTTAGGGGAGGTGGTACAATTTTGAATAGGGTGGCTACCAAAGGCTGAACAGCGAAGGTAACATTTAAGAATGTTTAAGGGGCGCCTAGGTGGTTCAGGTGGTTAAATGTCCATCTTTGGCTCAGGCCATGACTCACCATTCGTGAGTTCAAGCCCCACGCCAGGCTCTGTGCTGACAGCTTGGAGCCAGGAGCCTACTTTAGATTCTGTGTCTCCCTCTTTCTCTGCCCCTCCCCCACTCGCACTCTGTCTCTCTCAAAAATATATAAAAAACATATTTAAAAAAAGAATGTCACCTAAAGAGGTGAAGGAATGGCCTATGCTGTACCTGTGAGAAGAGGATTTCAGGCAGAGGAAACAGCAAATGCAAACGTCCCAAGGCAGAAGCATCCCAAGGTACATATCTTGCTTATCTCTAACTTGACTCCTAATCTCTTTGAAAGAAACATATAATCACCTGCTTCTTTTGCCACAGCACCGATCACAATGCCTAGAGTAGTACAGAAAACATTTATTAGTGATAATGGTGCAAGGACTGAAAAGTTTAGAATCTATCATCTTTTCCTTAAAAATAATCCATTATCATGTTGTCTCTCATTTTTTACAAATAACTTTTTAACATAAGATCTGTTCCAGGTTGGGTATGTTTCAAGAGGTGAAAATGTTGCCTTCTCCAGATGTATTCAAACAGACTTAAGTATCAGTGGGAAGGGATGTTCTTAAGGAGATATAAGTATCAGATGGTTTACTGAACTAGATGACCCCATTATAATTCAACATTTCATAATTCAACATTCAACAAATATTACTTAGCAATGAACAAGACCAAAATCCTTGCTTTTCTGAATTAATTATCTTGTCAGCATCCTAATAATAGCTATAAACCTAATGGATTAGCAAATAATCACCACTGGTTAAAAACAAGAAAATCTCTCCCTTTTTTTAAGTGAACAATTTGGGGCACATGGGTGGCTCAGTTGGTTAAGTGTACAACTCTTGACTTCAGCTCAGGTCATGATATCATGATTGTGAAGGTTGTAAGATTGAGCCCCTGCATTGGGATCCGTGCTGGGTGAGGACCCTGCTTGAGATTCTCTCTCTCCCTCTCCGTTTGCCCCTCCCCCACTCAAGATCTCTCAAAATAAATATTAAAATAATAATGATAAAGTGAACAATTAATAAAGTCATAGTGATTATTTACCAGAGCACATGCTCCTCAACTTCTTAGGAGGATATCTTATTCATATTTGAATCTCCAGAACCGGGCATATATATCCTCATTAAGTGGTAACTAAAATACACAATCTTGAATAAACTCCATATTCTCTGTATTTCTTCAGCCTCTACCCTGGCATTTAGTAGTTACCAATTATTTTGTTGATAGACAGGTAAGGCATAATTATAAATGATAATCACAAATTGAAAATGTTTTTACAATTAATTCCCTTTTTTTTTTTTTTTTACATTAAACATCAATCTGAAGCAATGGCAGTGATTAAAATTGAATATTGCTTGGAGTGAAATTGCCAAAAGGTTCAAGACCAATCTTTCTTTATTTATAAAATTCCATTTCTGTTCTTTTTTCAAAGCTATATATTCCCAGGTAAGGGTCCCTATTTGTTGAACTAGAGATCTTTTACTTAAAAGATCTTTTACTTAAGGGGGAAATATCACAAGATTTTCATGGAATCTTTTGTACAAACAAAAGCATAGGGTTAGTCAAAGATTAAAGGTAATATTTACCATGGACGTATTTGTTGGATGAAACTAAGTTACAGTAACAAATAGATCCCTCAAATTCAGGAGATTTTTAAATTTTTATTTTTTTTAATATTTTAATGTTTCTTTATTTTTGAGAGACTGAGAGAGACAGAGCATGAGCATCGGAGGGGCAGAGAGAGAAGGAAACACAGAATCCGAAGCAGGCTCCAGGCTCCGAGCTGTCAGCACAGAGCCTGATGCGGGGCTCGAACTCAAAAACCACGAGATCATGACCTGACCTGAAGCCGGACGCTCACCCGACTGAGCCACCCAGGCACCCCAATTCAGGGGATTTTTTTAAACAAAGTTTACCCTTTCTCACATAACAGCCCAGGGAAGGAATTCAGGTCAGAGGTGGCTTGCTCCACAGTCTTTCAAGGATAACAGCTCTGCCATCTTCAACAGACAGCTTCTGCGGCTACCCTGGGCATCATCACTCCAGTCAGCCAGAAGGAAGAAAGGGCATAAGAGGCATGAGTGGAAGGTTTTACAGGCCCAATTTGAAAGTGATACATATCACCTTCCCTCAAATTCCACATCACATAACCACATCTAACTGCAAGGGAAATCCAAAAATATAGTCCAGCTCTGGATCCAGAAAGAAGAGGATAATATTTTAATAGACTGCTGGTGATCTCTGCCATAATGGAATTGTAAATGAAACTCTAATTCTCTAAATATTCTTCCCCCACCTCCACTCCCAGAATATTTGCCAGTGTTTATAGCCTCTGGTTAAATGTGCACCCTGCAAAGGACTCTTGTAGGATATGCCCTGTCATAGTTCACATTTAGGGATAGATTATGTTCCAAATGTTCACTTGTGAGTTTACTAGAATGTATTTTCTGAAAGAAGTAATTGTATAGGCTAACCCACAGCTTATTACTTATCCTGTATAGACAAACACTATAAAACCTGCTGAGTTTTGGATGAGGTGAGAAGAATGAAGATTCCTCCTCTACTCTTGGGAAAAAAGAAAAAATCGGATAAAACAAGTTTTTATTCAACTCCTCCTCATCTTACTACTCTCCTTTGCAGAGGTACCTGTCACCCTTGGACCCTGCCCACCCACGCCTATCTACTGCGCATTTCCCATTAGCATTTAGCATGAATGCTGCTGTTCTTACCTGGATGTTACGGCAGCGGATTTAGACTGTAAAAAGTATTTTCACAGATACACTTAAAATAATAGTTAACATTGCTTGGGGCGCCCGGCTGGCTCAGTCGTTAGAGCGTGCAACACTTGATCTCAGGGTTGTAAATTTGAGCCCCATGTTAGATGTAGAGATTACTTAAAAATAAAGTCTTTTTTTAAAAAATAATAGTTAACATTTCTTGAGTATTTACTATATACCAGAACTATGTTCTCTGAACTTCATTTTACTCGTTTGTAAAATGCAGATAATAAAAATACTTACCTCAAGATGTTATTGCAAGGAAGAAATGAAATAATGCCTCTAAAGTGCCTTACCCCCGGCCTGACATTAGTAAATTTACTTAATAAATGTTAGCTATTATTTTCCTAATTTGTTTATTATTACTTAGTGATAGGGTGAAAGTGTGAAGAGCTCATTATCACTCAGCTGGTTCCCTTCCCCCACCCCCCAGCAACCTCCCATCCTTCCAACCTGTAAACATAACAACAATCACACTTTTTTGAATGTTGACAGTGGTTCTCAATGCTAATGTGCCTGAACAGCTTGTTAAAAATGTAAAAATCCCCATTCAGTCAGTCTCAGGTAAGCACTGCTACCACATTGAACAACACCAGGGGGCACCATTCACATTGTATTGCATATAAATGGTGCTTCCTGGAATTTTGCAAATTTGTAGTTCTGAAGTTGAAGCCCAGGAAATTGTATTTTTAACAAAGACCCAGGTGATAACAGACAATCCTGAAGAGTCTTTGAGACTGTTCTAGAGTGACTGTTAGAAGTGTGAGGACCTGAGAAAGAACATGTCCCACAGGCTAGTTCAGAATCTAAAAGTGGCTGTAAAGCATATCAATAAAATAACAAAAATTTTTTAAAGATTTTATTTTTTTTAAGTAATCTCTATACCCAATGTGGGGCTTGAAACCACAACCCCGAGATTAGGGGTCACATGCTCTACTAACTGAGCCAGCCAGGTGCCCCACAGCAACAAAAAAATTTTAAAGCCATCTACTACAACCTGATCACAGCTTTGTTATTCAGAATTCTTCTCAGTAGCCAAATTCTGTGGAATTTACTTTAACCTCTAATTTCCTTCCAAGGGCTTCACAAGGCTCTTCGGACATTATCTCATTAATCCTCAGGACAGATCTCTGAGACAGGTGGCAGACATAGGACTTTTCATTACAGGTAGCTTGAGGCATGAGCAGGGTTCCTAGCCCCAGAAGACCAGGCTCAGTACCTGTATAGGTCTTCTGCAATCTCCCTAGTCTTCATCTATAAGACACTGAGCTTCCTACTTTTTGCTGGGGAAATCTTCAGAGTTCCCATATGAGAAAAGTTGTTAAGAAGGCAAATTTCATTCATTTGCCCATTCCATTCATTCGCAAATATTTATTAGCTACTGCTCAATAGGCCTAATACTTCCTGGAAGTCAGTGGGTGTTGAATTATAAATGCACAAGTAAGCAACCTGTTCTGAGGAAATCACTGTGGGACCATAAAGAGGAAAGGAAACACACACTAATTGAGCACTAATTACTAAATGCGAAGTATTGTGTTGGTATCTTTACTTAGATGATCTCTTGTTCCTTGCAATAATTTTGAGCAGTAATGACAGATATCATTTTTACAATCTTTAAACAATTTTACATTTTTACCATTTTAAAATAATTAACTGATCACCTACTCATAGTTAGTACATATGACAGGCAGACTTTGAGATCTGTCTGATTCTAAAATCCGTGTTCTCTCCACAGTCCATACCCTTAAGAAGAATACAACCTAATAATAAAGACAAGCACACACATGACTTTTGTGTAATAATAACCATGATGATAGTTGACATTTACTAAGCACTTGGCTAACAGGCATCAAACCAAGCACTTCACATAGATTCTTTTGTGGAATCTTCACACCAACCCTGTGAGGTAGATGCTATTAATCAGCCCCAATTATAGATGGAAAAAATACATGGCTTAGAGAGGTTAAACAACTTTCTTGCAGGAAAGAAAGAACATCACTGGTATCACGAGAAGGAGTAGGCTCATTCTACAAGGTCCCAAGAAATAAAATAAGACCAAAGGTCAGGAGCTTCAGAGAGACAGACTTTAGTTCAAATTGAAGATCTTACTGACAAAGCAATTCAAGTGTTGCCTCTGGAGGGAGTAAATTCCCCTTCTAAAGAGTTTGAACAGCTAATTGCCACTTCAAAGACACATTAAAAGATGGATATTATTATCTCAAGAATGTTCTCCTGTTCTCTGCCCCACCACACCCCACTCCCACTTCAACTTCCATACATTCTTCAGATTTCAACCTAAATATCACTTCCTCAGAGACATCTTTCCAGATCCTCCACACTAAGAGCCTCCATTATACATCATCTTCGTTCCTTATACTTCTCCTTCATAGCAGTTAAACTGTAATTAATAACTAAATATGGAATTAATTATGGAATCTAAGTTCTTACAGGGAAGAGACTATGTGAATCTTGTTCCTGGATGTTTACCTACCTAGTACCTACCAGTGTTTGGCACATGCTAGATGCTCAATAAATATTTGTTGGCTGAATGACAAAGTGATTGTTGATGGGTGATTGGACCATATGTGGACTCTCAGAACTGACCCAGCTGAAGATGACACTAACTCCTCCTGCTAAGCTGACTTGAACATTTCAGACTACCTACATTCTTGGGGCCTTTCATACACCTGCTAAAACATCCACTTCATTCACACTTTTACCTTTTCCTTTGTTTACAGCTCAGTGTCAAAACCTCAACCACAATGGTCCACCCTTATGTTGAAAACTGTGTGGCAAGGACTAGCATTCATTTCTAACACTCTTGGCTTCTCTGTACCGATTTATTTCATATTCATCCATGGGCTTTGGCCTGCCCATCTCCCTTGTCCATCTGTTTGGACAGCAACGTGCCTGCTTGTGGGTGGTTAGATTCTTGGCATGGGATAGAATCTCCAAACAATGCAAGAGGTTTACATGGGCAAGCTGCACAGCATAGTCAGAGACATCTGTCTTGTGGGAACAGTCTTCTCTCTGAAAGTCAGGGTGACACATACCCCGTTTGCAACTGATTATACCTGAAGAAATGTGGATGCCCAAACCAAAAAATCAAAATCTCAAAGGGAAAATAAAATATAGTCGCAAAGCATTCGTTTAACAAACATAACTGACAGCCCATTCTGGGGTGGGCAGTGGTGGGTAAGGGGTAGAAATACATGACCTGCAAAATCAAGGAAAAGCAATGTGTTAAGTGTAGCATATATACGAAGTTACAAGAGCACAGAGAAACAGGCGAAGTTCAACAGACCTGAAGAGTCCCTGGGAAATTTAAAATGTATACCAAGGAAATAGTGCCAAGGATTTTCTGCACAATGTGTTCTATTGGACAACAGAGGAGAAAAATGAAGTGCAACAGAGAGAGAACAGCTAAATCCAGAACCTAAGATGTAGCCATGCCAATCAGTGGCAAGCAGGCAAATGGGCAAGACTCAGTAAAGGCTATGCCAAGGAGATGCAGCCTCTTTCATTTAAGATAAAAATAAACATTTTCATTCCAGTTATTTAGTATAAAAGAAATGTGACAATGTAGAGCATGAGGAAAGATGAAGTGTGCTATAAGTAGGTATGTAAGTAGATATATGTATTCCTATATACATTCCTAGATGAGTATATACACACACATACACACACACACACACACACACACACACACACACACCCCACATGGCAAAGCAACACTGTCTGCTATGGGACAATGTTTCATAGAATTTTAAGAAGTGAATGAGCCAATTATTATGGCATGTATAATTTTGGCAAAAATATTTGTTATTTCAATGGATTTTTGAATGAGCCAGGGAACTTTGGAATGTGAATCCTCTGTATGAAAACACACTGTCCTTTTAAAATGACTAGGACAGCAGGATCCTGTAAATTCCAAAACTGATTTAACCTTCCTAAATGGGAAAAGTATAAGACGGTAAAGGAAAATGGGAATGAAGAAAGTGATAAGTAAAAATCATAAAAGAGAGATGAAAGAATTTTATAATGAAAACTAGAAAAACAATAAACAGAAAATAAAGTCCTCACCCTTCTGAAGGTTTTATTTTTCAAAGGGAAACAGGAAACAATTATAATAAATGAGAATTAACAAATGAATTCTATATAATGTTCAGAGAGTGGTAAATTAAGGCTTTGGGGAGGCAATCTTAGGCAGATGGCCAGGGAATCCCTACCTGTAGAGGTGACATTTGAGCTGTGACCTGAATGATGAGAAGAAAGCCATGCAAATATCTAGGGAAAGAGCAGAACAGGCAGGAAAAAAAAAAAAAGAAAGCATAAAGGTCCTGAGGCAGGAAAAAAGTTTCCTCCACTCAGAGAACAGCAAGGCCAGTGTGGCTGGAACATAGTGAACAAGAGGGGAATGTGGTAAAAGACAAGCTTGGAGAGAATTAGTCAGGGGCACACAGGCCTTTGTAGGCCATAGTGAGAAGCTTGGGATGTATTATAAGTAAAATGGGAAGTTGTCAGATGACTTGAAGTAAGGGAGTAATATGAAATGATAATGCATTTTTGAAAGATCATGCTGTCCACCATGTGAAAAATAAAACTGTAGGGGGGTGGGCAAATGTAGAAACAAAGAAATCTGTTGGAAATACTTTGCAATAGTACAAGTAAAAGATGGTGAAAGGTGGTGACAAATGGTCAAATTTAGAATATATTTCAAAGAAATATATTTTGTATCCTTAAGCACCATGCCAAACTTTTTCACTTATTACACATTATTTTACACTCTTCATTATGCTTTTATTTTTCTGCCTTATCTCCTTAGATTGTAGTAACTGTAACTTATTTACAGAATTCTACATAGAATTATTAATTCCTTTGGTAAACATTTATGGTAGTTTTTTTTAAGTAATCTCCATGCCCAATGTGGGGCTCAAATTCATAACCCCGAGATCAAGAGTCACATGCTCTATAGACTGAGCCAGGTGCAACAGGGTAGTTCTTTTTTTAAATATTTATTTCATTTTATAGTTGTTTTTCTTCTTGCCACATGTTTTATTTATACACACATATGATTTGTTTTGCTTATTTTCTATATCTAGAAATTTTCTTTTGAATAGCTTTTTCTCTCTTCTTCTCACCCATTTGTATATGTTCTTCGGGCTCTTTTCATTCCTTTTTTTCAAATGTTCCTTATTTTATACAGTTGTTCTTAGGTAGACATAAATTACAAAGTACTTTTCCACAAAATATGTGATTTAATACAATAATCTTATAAAGTAGCTCATGCTGATATAATAAATGCCTTTTTATAGATGAGCAAAGTGAGGTTTGGAGAGGTTAAATGATTTGCCCAAAGTCATGGAACTAGGTATACAGGATACATTGAGTCGAGTCAAGGTTCTCTGATCCCTACAGCAATGCCTTTCTACTGTACTACCTTGTGTCCTCTGTCTTTCCCTTTGAGCCCACCTGCACTGTATCCTAGAGCGCAGGTGTTTATGCAAAGTAGATGATCAATAACTCAGTGATAGGGAGGACAACAACGCTGTCTCTGTATTCAATGTATTGACTCATCTATTTGTATAGTTAGTATATTTCTCACTATGTCAAAATGTACCTTAAACTTACCCTCTGTAGATTTCACCAAAAAACAAAAGTTATGGGGCACCTGGATGGCTTAGTCGGTTGAACATCACACTCTTGGTTTTGGCTTAAGTCATGATGCCAGCGTTGTGGGATCGACCCCCGCATCCGGCTCCATGCTAAATGCGGAGCCTGCTTAAAATTCTCTCTCTTCCTCTCCCTATGCCCCTCTCCCCCACTTACACACACACTCTCTCTCTCTTTCTCTAAAATAGAATTTTAAAATTATTTTTTAAAAAGCAAAAATAAAAGTTAGAAGAGACTAAGTCTGAATTTTTTGCATTTGAACAGATTAGTCATGATTCAATTCAATAAATATTTTATTGTGTACCTACTATGTGCCATAAATATTTATTGGAAGAATGAATAATTCTACATAGTATTATACAGATGTAAGCCATTATTATCACAATGTACTTGGAGAGATAAGACAGAAAAAATAAAAGTATAAGACCATAAAGTAATGTGTAATAAGGGAAGCAATCTGGCATAGTGATTAATAATACAATATGCTTTAACATTTTAAGGTTCTGGGGATAGAGAGGTGAACAAGACAAGATCGTTCCTGATCTTAGGAAGCTTCTACTGTAGTCTACTCTGAAAACTGCTGTTCTTGCTGCAACAGCCTTAGAAACTTCCTAAAGTTCTCTGTAACTAATATTGCTAATTTTTACTGGCTGCTTACTAAAATTTGTTTATTTGATCCTTTCAACAGCCCTATGAAGTATGTAGCATTACATTATTATCAACTCCATTTTCCAGAAAAGAAAGCCAGAAAGATCACACAGCTAGAAAGTGGCAAAGCGAGCTCTGAATTCAGGCGGTCTAGCTTCAGAGTTCACATGCTTAGCTCCAATGCAGGGAAAAATCCACATTTTTGTGGGGCATCAAGGGTATATAATTCTAGGGACTACGTTTGAGGTAAAAAAGAATACTACAAATACAAAATTAGGTACAGGGCCTGGGAAAAAGCCCATGCAAGACGTGCACTTTATTAGCTTCACAGTAAATCTGTGTTTAGCTTCAAGGTAAACCCATCTCTTCCACTATGCAATACTTTAAGCTGAAGTTTGTTATTAAAATGATGACTGTCCCAATCCAAATATCTAGAAGTGGTTACATGAAAGGAGCAAGAAAGTAAGCATTACCATTTACCTGTGAAACTACAAGTGAGATTTTCTAGTGCTTCACTTCAAGTCAGTGAGCATTCAGAAAATATCTGCTAGGTGCCAAGCACTGTGCTACCATGCAAGGTATATAAAATTGAGTTTAAAATTATAGATAGATGGTAGACAATGTTAGACAGATCGATAGATATGCTCTTAAGGACTGTGTGTTTCCAACACTGTATAAATGCACAAGGACACCAATACGACAGCAGTACCTGCCTTTGAGGAATTTAAATGATAATAAACACTTAATGCTTACTATGTAACTGACATTGCTATAAATGGGTTACAACCCATGACTTAAGTACTAATATTACCATCATCCTTATTTCATGGATGGAGAAACTGACCAGAGTCAGAGTTTACTTCTGAATTCAGATGTGCTAATCCTTTGACTATCCACTTAACCATTCTACTACTCTTCTCCAATGTTTCTGGAAATGCTAATCTTGGAAACATGAACAATTCGAGATCTAAAGCTTCTTGTCCCCATCTTGTCGATGAAGGCTTTCTTGCCCACCCAAGATAGGTCAGATCTCACTCCACATATGTAGCCTGCCCTACTCATCTCTCTCATCGCTGAATCAATGAGTCACTTTTGCCTCCTTTTTAGGAGCTTCTTGAAGGCATGTGTCTCCAGCACCTAGTAGGTGTTGAATAAATATTTAAAGAATCAATGAATAAATGCTCAATACATTCAGACTATGGTCAAGTGGTCTGTTGATTCTGTGGTATACTATTTACTTTTTTAAGTTTATCTTGAGAGAGAGGGAGAGAGCACATGCAAGCTTGGGAGGGGCAGAGAAGGGGGGAGAGGCAGACAGAGGTGGGGAGAGAGAGAATCCACACTGTCAGTTCAGAGCTCAGTATAGGGCTTGAACCCACAAACCATGAGATCATGACCCAAGTCAAAGCCAAAAGTCGGACACTTAACCAACTGAGCCTGCCAGGTGCCCTTGCCATAGGTTTTAGATGGGACTTGAGCATGAAATAAGATTTAGAAAAGTGGAGGGAGAAAGAAAAGGACGTTTCAGGTGAGGGCAACAGCCTGGGTAGCAGTAGGAATAATCATGGACTGAAAAGTGAGTTTCCTGTTGCTTCTGTAATATTATCACAAACTTATCAGTTTAAAACAACAAATTTATTCTCTTATACTTCTAGGGGTCAAAAGCCCAAAAAAATCACAGTGCCAGCAGAGCTGTGTTGCTTCTGCAAGCTTTGGGGAAGAATGTGTTTTCTTGTCTTTCTTCAGCTTCCGAGGCCACCTGAATTCCTTGGCTCTTGGCCCCTTCCTCACATCACTCCACTTCTGGATTCCGTTGTCACACTCCTGCTATTGGCACCGACCTTCCTGCTTCCCTCGTATAAAGACCCTTATGATTATATCACTAGGCCAGTGACAAAATCCAGGATTATCTGCTCATCTCAAGAACCTTAATTTAATCACATCTGCAAAGTCTCTTTTCTTATGTAATGTATTCACATGTTCCCTGAGCTCTGAGGATTAGGACAAAGACATCTTTGGAAGGCCATTATCCAACCCCACAAAAGGTAACAGTAAAAAGACAGTCTGGGCTCTGAAAAGTTCTGTCCCTCTGAAGCCATAGGTTGAGTAGATAAATAGTGGACAAACTTCTTTCTTGGGTTAGGAGGTCTGGAATTGTTCTAATAGGAATAGGCAATCATTTAGTGTTAAAAGGGTAAAGTCATTTCAAAAATGATGTTTTTAAAAGATTTATTCAGGGGCACCTGGGTGGCTCAGTCTGTTAAGCTTCTGACTTTGGCTCAGGTCATGATCTCAAGGTTTGTGGGTTCCAGTCCCATGTCAGGCTCTGTGCTGACAGTTCTCTTTCTGTCCCTCCCCCACTCATGCTCTGTCTCTCTCTGTCTCTCGAAAATAAATAAATGTAATAAATAAATAAATAAATAAATAAAAGATTTATTCAACAACTGTTGTTATTGGCTTCAGTTGAAACCATCTTTTTTTCAGCATAATAATAACAACCAGTTGTATATAGGGTTTCATTGCTATATACACTTACACATATAAGCCTGTCTGGTAGGTACTGTTATCTCCATTTTAAAGATGAGCAAATTGAGTTTACAGAGGTTAAGTGACTTCTCCAAGAAGATTATATATATAGCTAACACATGGCAGAACAGAGCCAGATAATTTATGGAAGTGGTATAGTGCAGGGGGTAAGTACAAATAAATGGTTTTGGAAGCTGACCTGAGTCCAAATAACTCTGCCCTTTACTGGCTATGTGACTTTAACCATGTTAACTCACTTTCCTAAATTTCATTGCCCTTTTCTCTAAAATAAGGCTAATAATAGTTACTATCTCATAGGTTTTTGTGAGGACTGAGTAAGATAATGCTAGTGAAGAAAGTTTTTAGCACAGAGCAATAAGTAAACAGTAGGTATTATTATTACAAATCCCACCCCCTTTCAGTAACATCAACCAGGGAGGAGACTGAGACCATAGTTTTTAAATCAGCTTATATTTTAACACAGGAGGATTCAAAATCTTAGTTTAAAAGAAGCTATTAAAGATAGGTTTCACAATATTTTTCTATTAGCACACGAACTTTTCAGTTCTTCTGAATGAAAAGAAAATTAAATGTTTTCATGTGTATTAGTGCCCTAAAAGTATGTTAATAATTTTAATTCCAACTCTCAATTATCCTCAGTATAATTTCCTATAAACCCTAATTTTCTTTAATCAAGATCTGATTTTGTTCAGATGGGTTATTTGTGAAAGACCAAATAAAATAGATGTAGTTTTGCAGTCACTCAGCATGGACTGATTTGTATAACTTCACTGGGCAAGCAAGCATTTGCCAAATGGTCTGAATTAACCTTTACTTTGTGCCCATTTTTAGGAGGAATGAATGAACACCAGTGGCCTGCTGGCCTGAGAGCCTCTGCCTGGTGTCTGGCATCCAAAAGGACTTTTCCTGGCTGACCTTTTGGAGAATGTCCAACCTGAGAAAATGGAATCCAAAAGGAAGACACAGAATCGGGCTCCATGTTTTCAGAGATTGCATTGCATTGGTCATTGGAGCTAAATTCGTTCATATCCATCAGCTTTGTGCTCTGTCACGCAAAATATTAAAATGAAATTCAAGGAGAACAGTTTGAAGCAATCCTTCCTGTTCTTGAAAATCACCTTTAGCTGCTGGGAACGCTGATAATCCCTTCGTAGCCTACCCAG